>NC_058054.1:10089861-10389861 GCF_020085105.1 Siniperca chuatsi
TTTCAGTCACAGCAGGCAGCTGTTTTCAGTTAAAAAGCTCTAAAAACCCACTGTACACTACCTGCTGAGCAGACAGCCAACAAATGCCTATTTACACATCCAGTACTTATGGAGCAACATTATTATTCATGGTGAAGTCGTGTTTCTGGCCACCAGGTAAATGTAAGTCCAATATTCACTCTCTTTAGCTCTGTTTTTAGTCAAAATATGTCTGTCCACCGTTTGGTGCTGAGCGGGTAGAATACAGTAGGTTTGTAGATATTATTTGCTAAAAACAGCTGCCTGCTGTGGTAAAAAATGATGCTATGGCAGTGAGAGGTAACCAAAACAGTGAAGTTGTGGGTCGGACAGCTAAATGATGAGCTAAAGCTCCGTAAAGCCGAGGGGATCTGCAGATTTAGCTATGCAAGAAGGAGAAGGTGAAAATTCTCTGTAGGTTCATCACTATGAGCGACCCCTTTCATGTTATCACATTGTTTTCACATTGTCATTTAATTCATTGTTATAATAAAAATATCAAATATAGCCGCTTTAATTTTTATCAGTTAATTTTTGATCACAGATGCTTTTAGACTAACTCAGATGAACTTCAGAACATTATTGTTTTTGTGAGTCACGAGATAAATAAAGCCAAATAATGAAAACAGAATAAAATGGAAGCTTTACAATATAATATATTGTATAAACAGTATATATTCACATACCTATTTTCGGTAACTTAATTATGTGGGGCTCAGTTTGCATTCGAGGTATTTTTAGACCTCTGTGGGTATTTCCCATCCTGCCTCTGAAGTGTGTCCTCATAACACTGGACAGGAAGTGACCTCCTTTTCCTGTTGTACTCAGCTTCCTCAAAACTTCTAACCTGCCTTCAGAGCCCAAACACACTATGCATGAATAATATGCTAATTGGGTGTGTTTGAACTGAGTCTCTGGTTTATATCAACCTGAGTTTGGTCTGAGAGTGCGAGGGGTACATAATAGTGGGAAATGATTTGTCTGCTTTTTAAAAATAAGTACAAATAACATGGTTATGTAATTTCCTCGTGACTCTTTTACTTGCTTCTCGTGCTTTATTCCCTCACACAACATTATTCCTCTGCTTACTTTACCACAAAGGCTTTCAGCGATCAGGGAACCCAATCAAAAGATTGGACCACACATGCAAGATAAACTTAATGGCTGTAATTTCCTTTTTTTCCAATTTCCAAACAGAGGAATGCCTTAATGTGGAATTTGGCTCAACCATCGTATACTGAAGTCTTTCCTACGTGACAATTAGTTGGAAAATTTCATTTAAAGTTGAATATAGAAGTTCATATATTGGGATATTTGTTGTAGTGACAGATGCTCTCAACAATGCTGATAAACTCTGTGATAAAATAATAATAGTAATAGTTAAGATAGTAGTAGTAGTAGATAATAGTTTTAGACCTCTTGTAGCACTATAGAGCTGTTTTTCTATGAGTGGGTCCTCATTTTGTTTATATTATGCACGCGCCCGAGGACGCGCATACAGGCGCATGTGGGTCATGCGATACAGTCCTACCAATGGTCTCACACTATTCCACTGACCAACAGGGGTCGGTAATGTGCCAAGAAACACAACAAAGCGCCAACAAAGGCAGGGAAGAAGAAGACTGTGAGCTAGTAAACATGGATATAAACAATACAGGATTTTAAATGTTCGTTAGAATGCTCCACAGGGCACCTTTTTAAGTAACATACTAACTTAAAACCAAATTGCAAACTATAAAGAGGAAACTATAATATCAGTGAGAGGGGGGGAAAAAAGAGGTACATAGGTAAACATATGAATCAATAGATCAAATAAGGCTTGTAGAGAAATAATTTCGCCATTAGAATAAAAGCATTTACTATGTAAAGTGACTGATGCTGTGAGTCAAAAGAAAATGTCTCAGAGGTTAAAGGACTGTGTGGAGGCTTTAGAAAACAATAAAGATCATCACAAGTTGGCTCACAGGTAAAACAAACAAACAAACAAACAACAACCCCCAAATAAACAAGGGTTCTAGCATATTTTCTACAAAAAGTACAAGAGCTATCAATATCTGTAAATACAGTAGTGGAAGAAGTACACAGATCCTTCACTTAAGTAAAAGTACAAATACAATAATGTAAAAATACTCTGTCACAAGTCAAAGTCCTGCATTCAAAGTCCTACTGAGTAAAAATATGGAAGTATTATAAGCAAAATGTACTTAAAGTATCAAAGTACTCGTTCTGCAGATGGAATGTCCCCTGTTCTGCCCCTTTATATGTTATTATTAGATTTTTAATACTGATGCATCATTGCATTTGTAGCATTGTACTGTTGCAGCTGATCGAGGTGGAGCTAATTTATCTACTTTAGAGACAGTTAGGTAGATTCCTCCAGTGGTTTTCAACTTCAGGCCACATGTATCCTAAAGGTCACTAGAAATATTTGGCATAATTTTTGGATAATTTTACCTCTTTGGGGGGTTTTGTTAAGGAACACAAGTCAAAAGGTTAAGAACCGCTGGTTTAATCTTTAATCTTATTTTATTTTATACTTATACCCACTTGGTACTTTATTTATTTTCTCACCTGTATTATAGTGTATTATATTTTTTTGCCTAGTACTTCTATTCCTGTGTGCACTGATGTGATAGTGAGCTGCTGTAGCAAAAGCGTTTCCCCTCGTGGATCAATAGAGTATTTCTGATTCTGATACTGAATAATGTGTTTTATTTTATAAGCATGTGTTTTTTTTATGTGAAATCTTGAATCTGAATAGTAACTTGTAACTACACTTTAGGTCAAAGTAAAATATTTCCTTTTGAAATGTAGTGAGTGGAAGTAAAGTACCTTATTGTACTTAAAGGTGGGGTATACGATTTTGGAGAAATCCAATACCATGACAAATACCATGATATAGAGCGAACAACGACACAGCAAGTAATGTAACTAACGTTAGCTAGGTTGTTGGTTAGTAAACTGTTGCTATAGTTGCTGTTGCGAAGCTAACATGCAGAGAGGACCAGACGGTTTCCCAGAGCCAGCACACCAGCATACCTTGGCAAACTGGAAAGTAAGCTGAATGTCCATGGGCAAGTCATTTAACGTCACCTGACACACACATCATGGCTGGAATAGTGTTGTGTGGCACTTTGTTTGTTTCCCACTTACAGAGCCAGGGCTTCAGAACGGACAGCTAGCGGTCCGTGAGGAGATATTCACTGAATTGATGTGTATTGGATTAGAATCGCATACCTCACCTTTAAGTACAGTATCTGAGTAAATGTACTCAGTTACTTTCCTCCAGTGTGTAAATTCAGCTATAAATGAGTCGGGGTTAACTTTGTAACTTTCCATGTGACATTACCCAAAGTGATTACATGGTGAGCTTTCCACTTTCTCTAACTACAAGCGTGGCAAGCAAGGTGCTTATTTACAACTAATCTTGTTGTTGTTTACTGTACCAGGTATGACTGTGCTGACATTTGGCTCAAAGAAGGACATTTTTAAACACATTCATACTGATTTCTTCATTTGTGAAGAGGCCACGAAGGCCTATTTTATTTTTAATCTGTTAAACACTTAAACACCCTTCTTTAGCAGAAGTACATTGACATGTATGACATTGACTATGTGGTAAATTCCTTGTGTCATGCAGATTGTATCACTTCTTCCTCAATTCTCTAGTTGTTAGGTGGGCTCTGACTTCATGCATCCTGCTTTTCAATTTCTTTCACTGACACCCCCTGAGATGAAATCCAGGAGCCTCACTGAATGTCAAACAGTGATGAGTCTAAGTTTAGAAAGCAATACAGATGAGTGATGAATACAGTGTTGAATTTTGCTGCTGTTTCTTGTGGCTTGGGTTGCACAAGTGGACCTCCCTTTATCTCATGCAGTAAGAAACTGTCTGGCTTTAATCTTGCATCATTGCACAATGAATCTTGTAAAGGTGCCTGTGAAAGATAACTGAAATATCAGTGACCAGTTTATAACTGAACTGATAAAACCTGCCCTGCCTTGTTCTGTAGATTGTTGCAACAATATAAGTGCTTTAGACAATAATATGCTCTTCAAAGAAAAGGGAAGAAACAGCTTATGATGACATTAGCAAGATTCATGTACTATTCATGTGGGTTATTATAACTGCCAGGCTTAATTTACAGTGCTATTAATTAAACACCACTACACCACTGCGTGTACATATTTATTATAATCTGTATTCAGGGTTTTCAAGTAATCCGTTGTAATCCTGTTTAAATTGTGAAGAATGAACAGCAATCTCTTATAATCTCTGAAATAAGGCAACACTTAGTAGTTACATATATACTCAGTTGCCAGTTTAGTAGGTACACCTAACTAAAACTAATGCAGTCTAATACAACAGTCCTGCAATAAATCCTCCCTTTATGAAGGTTATAATGTTCAGTTTTAGAGAGGTGTTGATTCAACTGCATGGTAATTTTGGTGGATGCAGTTTGTGGTGTTATACTGACAGGTGTTTTTTATCATCTGTCCACCCTGTTTATATCAATGAGTGCAGACTAAATTGAAGAATAGTGTGTATATTCAGTACAAATTAGAATATGGTGCTAGTCTTTATCGGGATCAGAAAAACTTTGACATGCCTCACACAGTGAACAGCAAAAACATACACATAGCATTAAAGTTTCTATTCTCAGACTTTTTACCCTATTTGTCTATTTTTATGGTTTTAATTGTGTTTTCTTTTCGACCTCCTTGAGTGTCCTTATTTCATTGTTTTGTGATTCATCCGACTTGTAGCTGTAACAGCGTTATTTGCCATCTGGATTAATTAAGTACTCCATCTTTCTAGAAACCTCTTAGTAGAACACAATATAATTTAACAACACTACAAAATCAACACCTCTCTAAAACAGTTGAAACAACAACAACTGAGCATTACAACCTTCATGCAGGTAATATTTATTGTTGTATTACACTGCATTAGTTTTAGCCTGGTGAACCTAATAACCGGGCAACTGAGTGTATCAGCTTTATGGTATTCCTGAAAAAAAATCCAGTAATTTGTTAGATTCAAGAACTATCTACTAGATTCAGCAGCAGACTGGCTGTGTTGTGATTATGAATTTGTTATAAAATGTGGTGATATTGATGTGGCACAAATGTCAGACTGTGTTTCTTATTAAATCTTCCAGCAGAATAACAAGTTCTCAGGAAAAAACCACATGAGCTGGTTCACTGCCACTGCACCTGATGATTTGGGGATTGCTGGCATGTGTTTCTCTGTTGTGCCACCCGCCCACACACAGCATACACAGCACAAAACACACACACACACACACTCTGCTTGGCACTCTGCACCTCCGGAGTACACACACACACACACGCACACCCCTACACACATGCAGAGCCTTAACGTGGACGTTAATCCTGGCTGATTGAGAGAGGAAGTGTGGAAGTGAAATTGTGTTCAATGATACACAAAGGTCAAAGCATCAGTGTAAAAGTTTTAAATAAATTCTGAAATACACAAAACGAATGACACAAAAAGAGATGTGGTGCAGTTAGTCCAGCTGAAATTAAATTGCACAATTTCAGCTCATTGTTTAACAGTCTGGCCCACAACTTCGCTGTTTTGGTTCTTTCCCACGCTCTCATAGTGTCATTTTTGGCCCCAGCAGGCTGTTTTCAGCAAAAAAGCTCTAAAAATTCACTGTACTTTACCTGCTCAGCACCAAACAGCAGACAGACACAGTTAGCAACTAGCTTGTGAACATAGTGGGGCATTTAGTAGCTAAAGAGCCAGATATTTCCCTCAGGAGTTGATTAGAGACCAAAAACAGAGCCAAAAGAGAGTGAATATTAGACTTAAATTCATCAGGTGGACACACTCATGACTCCAAATGAATAATAATATTTCTCCATAACTGCTGGATGTGTAAATAAGCAAATGTTTGGTAGAAAGTTGGTCATATCAACTTAAAAGGTTTTGATATCTCAATGTTGTGTTCACAACTTGTTTCTGCTGCCCCCAAGTGGCCAAAGAAATCAGTTATTGCAGGTGTAAGTATTACAGTAAGTTTACAGCACCAGTGTAACCTTTATAAAAATAACAAAATACAGACAAGAAATTATAAGACAAAATGACGTGGCTGGATTTGTTTGTTGAATCCTCTGCAATGATTTATTTAGATATTACTATAATATTACTCAATATGTACGCTGTGGAAGTCCAAAATGGCCAATGTCAAATAAATTAAATAAGCATACAAATAAGCGTGTACGTTATTCATGTGTAAATAAGCATATGAATAAAAACAGCATGATAAACCAATGAACTACAGCATTTTTATTTCACAATTTCCCTGTCAAAAATGTTTTACGGTCATAGTTGTATAACTTTTTATGACCAACCAATAACATGTCCCCCTGCAGAAAATAACAATGATGAAATAAGAATTAAATTATTATTATTATAAAGAGTAGTTCAATTATTCACTTATATATTTTTCTGTATTTTATTCTTATGCATTTTTCATAGTGTCATATTTATTTGACATGTTATTTATCATATATTATTATTATATGTATACATAACCCCATCTTTTATCTCATTTACTACTTTTTAATACTTGTAATACTATGGTAAATACTTTAATGTCACTGAATCTTTGTGTTATATTTCTGATACAATATTCAAATGAATCCTTTAAAAAACTTCACCAACATACAAACACTTTCCTATACATACTTTTACAAGGATCAAAACCTGATGTAACTGAAATAGGATCCAACTGATCGAAACAAAAGAAGAAGTGTGGATGTCTGGCCAAACCTAACTTCAGCCACTAGACATTGAGCAAACAATCTAATTCCACCCTCACCTTCATTAAAACAAAGTCCTTGTCTCGACTCAAATAATCACCATAAGCTATCAAGACGGAGCGTGCCCATTAAACTATAGTCCCAGGGTAAACCACAGTCTCAAGCTTCCTTGTTTCTACTGTTCAAAAGCAGCACAGCAGTTACATTTTCATGGCAAGATTACAGACAACATTATGTATGATAAACAATATGACAATATTCATGTTAAAAGAAGAAAAAACAGATCCCTGTTAAAATAAATTTAAAAACACAAGAAAAATAAACTAATTTACATTCACACAAATGCAAGCACACATTAGTGGATGTCACATCAGTTTATCACCAAGAAACAGACTTTTTGTGAGGGTTATTGTAGCTGACACAGCTTGAGCCCCTCTTTGTTTGTTCTGTTTTTATGCCTGAAGCTAGAAAGCTCCTTTAGATGAGGGTGTGTGAGGACAGAGCTGCACTACAGATACTGTACAGAGTGAGCTGCTGAACATATATGTTTCATGTCTCTTATGTATTCAGATGAGAGAGAGAGAGAGAGAGAGAGAGATCATGAATGACTGACTGTTAGCTTCTTAGCTGCAGTTTTGTCCTGCTGAGTCAGAGGTGTGTTTTACATGGGATACTGTTGTGCATGTAACGTATAGTTATGCATGTTACTCTATGTTGCATCTTGCAGTGAATATCTTACTGTGACTGTGTGTGTGTGTGTGTGTGTGTGTGGTCTGCCTCCGAGTTATTTATACCATCCACTGAGCTTCAGTAATGGAGTGTACTGCTGTAGTGAGAGGGCAGCCGTCTCTCTGTCAGACAGGCATCTGAGGGACACTGTTAAATTTTTATAGCTTGGAGTTACAGAAAATGTGGCCTAAAGGTTAGTGCTGTCAGAACTGCCTGCGTTAATGTTCAAGAAATGTGGCTTTTAAAAAGGCAAACTTCTAAGTCATATGTGCGTGTAGAGCTGAAATGATTAATCAATTAATCGATAGACAGAAATTTAATTGGCAAAAATATTGATAATCAATACATTTTTCAGATGCTTTTAAGCAAAAATCCCTAAAATTCACACGTCAAATGTGAATTTTTGCTGGTTTCTTTCTTCTTTTACAATATCTTTGGGTTGAACTCTAAGCTGCCTTTTGGACAAAACAAGACATTTGAAGACATCAAACTTGTGCTTTAGGAAATTGTGAGGACCACTTTTAACTACTTTCTGACATTTTATAGACAATTAATTGATTAATAGAGAAAACAATAGTGTATTATTTAGTTCTATTCTCATTCTTCAATATTTCCAGATTGATCAGATGTGTATTAAAGCCGCTTTGAGGTCTTTTCTTGCTTTCTATCGCTGGTTTCCACTTTTCTGTCCATGTACAATTCTCTGTCTATTTGTCAAGTTTCTTTTGTTCATAAAACACATACAGTGCACTCCAATACAATCTAAAACAACCATTTCTGGAAGTGGATTTCCCTCAAGTGAATACAGTCTGGATATAGGGAACGGGGAATGAAGCGTTTAATTTTTACTTTACAGTCTGTATTCAATTAAAACTGAAATTAAATCAACAGTGTTCCTTTTTTCCCTACCTCTGTCCTCGTGTTGTCAGACTCCATCAGTCTCTCGCAGTAATTACCTATAAATGATTCAGTCATGGCTGATGCTCCTGTAGTCCTGATGTGAAAATAATGGCTTTTCTTTCCAGTGCTACTTACGCCAGTTTCTATTTGTCTCTCTTCTGCTTCCATCCATCTTGTTTTTCTACTGTAATTTCTTTAAGCTTCTGTTTGAGATGTACTGTATGTGACTATTCACGTGTGAGTGTTTGTGGATGCTTCAGTGCTTTTAAGTAGTATTTCTTTGCAGACAAACTAGCAGTATGTGCACATAAATGTTAAAATTTAGCATTTAACATGTAAGTGCGTGAGATATGTAGTGAGAACAATGTTTTGCTCTCAGTCTACTTAACTCTTTTCTTTTGTTCAAGTCTTTGCAAAATACAAGAAACCTTGAGATTATGCTTGTTACCATTTGCTGTTGCATTTCCTGTATGTTACTGAGATAAATCTGAGGTTAAAAGTTCATTCCTGACCTCAGAAACTGAGTTGAGAGTGAACACAACGCTGACATATCATCACCTTTTAAGATGATATGGTGAACTTGCTAGAAAACAGTTGCTTATTTACACACCTGGCAGTTACGGAGAAACATTAGGAGTCGTATTTCTGATCTGTAAGTCAAATATTCACTCTCTTTAGCTCTGTTTTTGGTCTCTATCAACTTCTGAGGGAAATATCTGGTTCTTTAGCTGCTAAATGCTCCACTGTGTTGACCAGGTAGTCTCTAACTGTGTCTGTCTGCTGTCTGTCAGCGCCAAAGAGCCAGATATTTGCCTCAGGAGTTGGTAGTGACCAAAAACAGAGGTACAAGAGAGTTAATATTGGACTTGAATTTATAAGGTGGCCAGAAACAGGACTCCAAATAAATGATAATGTTTCTCCATAACTGCTGGATTTGTAAATAAGCAATTGTTTGCTAACAAGTTTACTTCTCATCAATTATTGCAGGTTTAAAGTGAATAAAAATGGGAATTTGAGCAATCCCATGAGATCTGCTGATGAAGATCATGTCATATGATTGAAAAGCTCTAGAACAGCTACTTAATGGACCTTGTGGTGAGACTGTTTTCTCAGGCAATAATAAATGTCCATGATACTAATATAGGCAGAAAAGTTGCTGCTGCTTTCGAGGAAAACACACTGTATTATTCAGCACAGTCTCCTCCTTTAACCTTTACATGAGCACAGCAGGCAGCGTTTAAATGAATGTGAACTGATAAATGCTCTGCTTAAATATTCAGTCAGAAATTTATGAATGAGAATTTCCTTTTAGCTAAAGCTCTGATGGCATTTCACCACCTTGGAATTAATAATGTACATTTAAGAAGAAATTTCTGCATTTTTCAATCATCATTTACCTTCAAATGATGAAATGACAGACTTTGTGAAACCACTTTGATTTCTGCTCCATTTTCATTAAATGGAGGCAGAGGATCAGTGCGGCTGGCTGTGTGTTTGTGTGTGTTTTTGTGCACTCCATGCTCTGATTGTAATAATCATCCTATTTGAATCTGTAAACCCACAACTGTTGCTTTATCCACAAAGAGGAACTATATCTTCCCCTTTGCATCCCGCTCACTTTCACACATATTCCCAGACTTAAATGTTCTTTCTTTTTTTCCTGATTTTTGTATAACTCTCTCACACACACACACACACATTTCTGGATTCACTATCTTTCTCTCTCTAACCATCCCTTCTCTCTCCCGCCTCCTCCCCTCAGTGAACTGAAGCAGGAGCTGGACGAGGAGGGCAGTCGCTGCCTCCTGCTGTCACGGCAGAGTTGCTTCAACCAGCGCTGCTGCGTCCGCTGCTGCTCGGCCTTCACCTTCCTGCTCAACCCCAAGCGCCAGTGCCGCGACTGCCACTACAACGTCTGCAAGGCCTGCCGGGTCTACAACAAGCGGGACAAAGCCTGGCTCTGCTCCGCCTGTCAGAAGAGCAGGTAAGGTCGATGGTGGTAGTAGTGGTGGTAGTGCGGTGATTCAGATGAGTGTGTGTGTGTGTGTGTGTGTGTGTGTGTGTGTGCGTGCCAAGTACATGAGGCTAAGTTAAAGAGTAGAGGCTGACAGTGACATCAAAGGTTATTAAGGTCTTAACTCTGCTGCTGGAGAGATGGATTTAGCACTTATTACTCACAACATAGTCACTAAGATACAGTACAGGGTAAAGTCTGCCACAGGCTGGAAAATATGTACTCAGACTAACACAACATGACAGAGAGAAAGAGACTTACTGGGCTATGGTGTTGAGATGTGAAGCAACAATAAATTGTATGTACAAAGGCAATTTTCTGCTTTTCTTTTATTAAAATGGTCTTTATATGAAGTGTTGAAGTGATTCATGTTACAGAAAGTCTTTAATGCACCATTCAGACATTAAGGTTTCAAATGGTTCACTGTATTTCCCTATTACTGTGGTGTGTCATGTCAAAATTTGATGATTTTCATGTTTCAACTACAGCTCAGATCTGACATGTTTGTTTTATGAATTCAGAAAAATGTCTATTTTACTCAAGTCATGAACATGGCAAAACCTATTGGGAAATGTGCAGTTATTCAGATTCTTTTTGTTCATGAAAAACTGACATTTTGGATAGTTGACATTTTCTTTGGCTAAAACTGGTGTTATTCTATATGTTTCTTAAGCTTGGGGTATGCTAGAAAAGAACTAGTTTGCACGACGTGTTGTCCACATACAGTGGTGTGAAAAAGTGTTTTCCCCCTTCCTGATTTCTTATTTTTTTGGGCCATGTAGGTTTGGATTTTGTTTTCCCTTAATAATAACAACCTTCATTTAAAAACTGCATTGTGTTATCTTGTGTTATCTTTGACTAATATTTAAATTTGTTTGATGATCTGAAACAATTAAGTGTGACAAACGTGCAAAAAATATGAAATCAGTAAGGGGGCAAACACTTTTTTACACCACTGTATGTCTGAAGGCAAAAGCATTTATAGCTGTCCTGAACGGTGAAAAACCGTCCGTCATAGAGAGGGACAGATGCGATAATCGTTCAAATAACAGCACACACTCTGGACAATCTCTCTTGGAAGGCATTCATGGTGTTGCATTCATTTGTACATTTGTACAAAGTGACAGAAGCAATTGTGTAAAGAATGGGGAAAGAGAGCTGGTTTTGGAAAGTTACAGAAATTGTCAGATGTAGCCTCCCAAATTCTGACATTGGAAAGGTGTTGGGACAGAGGGGCTTTCAGATGCTGTTCAACCATTATACCAGCACTTTGACTGAAGCATACTGACACCTTTATTGCAAACAAATCCCTTGAAATGACCACAACCAACAATGTGTTAGTCCGTCTTTCAATACTTATACCCGTCCATTGGTTCTTACTGAAGACTTTTTAGTTTTTTAAAACAGCTCACAATAATATAGTTTATTTTATTTTTAGTCTCAGAAATGTCCCAGAGCTGCTGGGCACTGCAGTTCATATAGAAAAAAAAAAAGATTCTCCAACAGGAGTAAATTCTGTATTTGTTGTGAACAATTTCCATCCCACATTAATACACAGGCGATGTATATCAGACTGACTAAAAATAAAGTACGGTTCATTGTGTTTTTGGACATACAAACACAACGACATACAACACAAATACTTGTTAGTAAGACAAATTCATTCATTCAATTCATCTTGGTTTTCGTCTTTTCATGGGATTTGTTAACAATAAGAAAAATTTTGAAAATGACCACTTACCCTTTAAAAACTGCAATATATGCATTGTACAGTATTGTACAATACAAATATTGTATGCTGCATTTTAAGGGTATCCCAAAATCCCAATGTCCATTCTCTATACCCACTTAGTCTGAATCGTGGGTGACTGCAGATATCCCAGCAGGCACTGGGCAATAAGGCAGACAGTCGTCACAATAACAAACGCCTGCACTGTGGGCAAACTTTCCAATTCACCTGAGAACCTGCAGGAAACCCAGGCAGACACGTGGAGAACATGCAAAATCCCAGGAACCTCTTGGTGTGAGGTGACAATACTTACCACTGAACCTCAAAATTCAAAACACTTTCATAAACATTTCATATCCTAAATTTCACAATTTAGTACAAATAATCTCTTTCTTTGAATGTCTAGAGCTGTCTTATAACTTCCCGCAGAAAATTCATAATATTGTTTACTTCCATCTCAGCTTTCCTCTCAGTGATGAAGGCGTCAGTTTTTTAAAATTGGTTTATCTTTTTTAGAAAGACAGAGTTGACAGGAGAGCTGGTAGTTAATCCTCACTGACAATTGTCTGTTCAGTCTGTATGAGAAGACACCACAGACTGGAGGAGTTACATAAAGATGGGTCACAACTTGGAGAATTTGTGTTTCACCTCCACCTCCTGTCAAGACATTCACTGCACACACACACACTCAGCTCCCTTCACATTGCAACTCAACCACACAGTGAACAGATGGTAACTCATTAAACATGCTGACATGAATATCTCTGCAATATCCTACAGCTGTCATTCCTAAACATTCAATGATATCCTGGTTCATTTTAATCTGTCATACATAGATTAGATCTACGTCAAAACCCTCTTTGATATTACACCTGTCAGATGAATAATAAATTACAATGCATACAACTTACAAGGCTTTAAAGACCTACAGTAGCAACTGTATGATAATTGGAACAAACTGTGGATTCACTTGTTGGTTGGTTTAAAGCCACTGTGCGTTGATTTTTTTATTCCATTAAACCTGCAATAGTTGATTTATTTATTTATTTTATTGTTTTGGCTACTTGGGGGCATCGGAAACAAGCTGTGAACACAACATTGACATATCATCACCTTAAATGTGTGGTATGTGAGCGCTGAATTTGACAAAAAGACGTGTACTGGATTAGAGTCGCATAACACAGTTGATACAGCAAACTTGTTAGCAAACAGTAGCTTATTTACAAATACAGACATCTCTCACATGCAGTAAACAATATTGTTCTAACTTTGACAGAAAAGGCTGTGTTCATGTGGGACCCCATCGCTCCTAGTAAGACGCTGATTCAGAAAAGTAGTTTTTCTTTAAGACTTTAGATTTTATCATGGTACATTGGCCGGCAAATTTTTAAAATGTTGTGGTTGGGGGACAACATACTTTCATTCAACAGTGATTGATTTCCTATCTATGAACAACACTAAACTGGAATTGCTTGGCTAGGTTTGTCTTTGTTTGACTAGTTGGATATACAACAGTTTTTCGCTCCCTGTAACCTCAGGAGTAGTCACAAGATGAACATGACACTGTCATTATTTAATCACTGAATTACTGCCCAGCTCTAGTGTAGAGCCACCATGGTGTCTTGTTGTCTTGCAGACATTAATGTGACACATTCTGGTGACTCTGTTAGTGCTCAATTTACTGACAGTTTTTTCCTTTTGATGGTTAGAGAAGGTTGTAGTGTAAAGTGGTTTGAATTTGCACATAAACATTCAGAGAGATGCATGTTTGCAGATGCACACACAGTCACAGACACATCTCCTGTCATTCTTTACAAAGCAGCTCCAGTCAGTGTTTGGCTATCAATGTCGGCTAGCTGCAGAGCAGAGGTGAACCTGCACGAAATGCAGGTTCAAAAATACGTGTTTTTCCTCTTACCTGTAGTGCTGTTTATCCATCAAAATTGTTTTGGTGCGAGAGGCAGAGTTTTGGAGATATCGGCCATAGAGATGTCTGCCTTCAGTTTCATGTAGGAACTATTTTCTTACTACCAATTGTGGATTATCTTGAGTAACCGGGTCATTTCTGGAAAGGGACATTGCTGTTTTGTGTTTTTTTTGGGGCACTTTGAGCACAGAGTAGTGCTTTCCAGATCCTTTAGAATTGATTTCAATTCTTTCAAAGGTAATTGTTGCCTGACTTATGTTCATGTTTCCTTCTAATTTAATGTTGTACATTAAAAGTATATAAATAATAAATCATTTTAAAAAAGCTGTTTAATACCCAGGCCTGTGGCATCAGCATATATCACCAATGATTAAACACAGTCTGCAGTTTTTGACACCTGTTAATGTCTGTATCAATTCAGTTTAATTCATTCAGTATGCTATACTGGTATGAAGATGAAGAAAAAACGTTGACAAAAGATCAGAATAAGATACATATTGATTAATATATAAATTGCAGGTCTATTTGTCTCCCTCAGGTTGCTGAAGACACAGTCACTGGAGTGGTTCTACACTAATGTGAAGAGGCGCTTCAAGAGGTTTGGCAGCGCCAAAGTGCTGAAGACTCTTTACAGGAAGCACCTGGCGGAGCACAGTGCACTTTCAGGGCTTACTGGTAAACACTCATTCATTAGTGTTGTGGCTAAAACCTGTTTCCATTTACTTTGGTGATATGACTAGTAGCAGTACCAATTCATTCTGTTTATTTTTATGATGGTCACTTGACATTTAGGATTAACAGAAAACAAACAACAAGGAATAAATCTGTGAGTGCTTAACTTGTCTTATGTGACACATTTTTGGAAAATATCTTTTACAAGCCTAATCTTATATTAAATGCTATAAACAGTGCTTTAGAGAGAATCTACTCTCATGAGAAATTGTGTTTTTATAAGGAGATGAGTGTCTACCTAAATACACTGCCTGATGTTTTTATATGTGTATATTTCTGTGCACTGTTGTGATTTTTGCTGTTTCATATCTCAAAGCAGTGTAGAACAGGAAGTTAGGAAGAGAGTGAAACAGGATTAAGCTCTTGCTTGGCTTTCATCTCACATAACTTCAGCAGATTACTCTTGCTGCCAGGCTCCAAGTTATTTTATTTTTTTAATGTTTGTTTGCTTCCTTCATATCATCATCCAGCAGGGAATCAGGGAGTCAGTGCTGTTGTATTTGGGTTTTATTATACAGTATATAAGCATTTGTGTAGTTACAAATGGTAGATGCTTATGTAAACTTCACCAGTGCCGTTACAAAACTGTGTTTTGTTTTAATTTGAATTTCATTTGCCATGCAGTATGTTTTCTTCTTTTTTAAAATACAATTTGGGCTTATGACATCTGTCAAAATTCAATGTCTAAAGCTGCACAAATCAAGATTTATATATTAAAATTAGATCAAATGACTGTAATGTGAAAGGTGTCATAGTGACAAACCCACAGAAAATTATCACCCAACTCTGCAGCTCCCCTCAGCTCTACAGAGCATTTGAACGTCTTTCAGCTCCTTGTTTTGTTTTTATGTCCCGCAACTTTACTGTTTTGGTTCACGTTCACAGATTTCATAGCGTCGTATTTGGCCGCTACAGGCATCTGTTTTCAGCAAAAAAGCTCTTAAAATCCACTATATACTACCTGTTGATGTTTTGCGCCGTTATTATGCTGACATGTTATTATCTCATAGTTTGACTTCGCATGGCACAAGTCTAGATTTAGGAGAAAGCTGTTTCAGTCATTTCCTTCACTGTGTCCTGAAGTAGTGTGTTTCTTTAAGCAGTCTTACACAGCTTAATGTGAAGTGTGCAGCACAAATACAGGCAGGGTTGGGAGCTTTGCTGGAGCCAGCCATGCTGAAAATGTATGTGCTTTGAATAAGACTATTCACCCAGCAGCATATGCTTCCAGCATGTTCGTCTAGTCGGGGACAGAGCGGTACAGGCGGAGGAGTGCATCTCCAGGCCATTAGTTCAGAGTCTCTGATCTGATTGAACAGACAAGGGATTTCAGAGAATTATGAGTGTTTTGTGGAGGAGAGATTGCTGGCTGCTGTAGAGCTGTGACCCCTGTGGGAGGAGGACTGATGTGGGCTGGCATCAGGCCACCGCTCACCATCTCATTCTGGTTTATGTAGCTCTGTTTTCATTTTCCGCTCACATGCACACACTGTATCATACATTTTAATTTGTTTATGACCGACCTGCACCGGAAATTCAGTAGTGTTCATTCAGCTGCCAAATCCGATCTGCATAGTCTGACTCCTGGAAAGCCCTGCTAATGTTACTTTGCATAAGAACAATGCAAGCTGCATGAATAGCATCAGAATTAATAGAGTTGACATTTGGGAACTAATAGCTGTGGGTATAGGCATCATCTTGTGTGAGATTTGTGTAGCAGTGAAACATTTTCCCCTAAAGACAATGCCACAGCCCAGCAACAGTGCTCAGAGACGTCCTCCTCTAAAGAGTCAAGTCAAAATGATGCTAATCATAAGTACAAACCCATAAATATATATTGTTAGGTGTTAATTAAACTCTGTCAACTAGTTCTTTTACCATTCTCTTTTTTTCTTCCTTAATTTTTTATTTAGACTAAATAAACTTACATCAACAACACAGGGAGACCGAGAAAACAAGACTAAATGTTTACATCCATGCTAGCAGCTCTATGAAGCTGTCACAGCTGTGCTGAGCTAAATGCAAATGTCAGCTTACTAACATGCTCACGATGACAATGCTAACATACTGATGTTTAGCAGAGATGTTTACCATGTTCATCATATTAATTTAGCGTGTTAGCATGCTAACATTTGCTGATTAGCACTAAACACAAAGTAAAGCTGAGGCTGATGGGAATGTCATTAGTTTTGTAGGTATTTGGTCATAAACCAAAGTTTTGGAGAAATTAAAATTTTGACCCGATGACGGCACTAGATAAAAAGTTAAGGGATCACCAAAGTTGTTACAAATCATCCTGAGAGACATGGATGCAGGTACCAAATTTCAGGGCAATCCATCCAACAGTTGTTGAAACACTTCACTAAAAAAACCCATAAATGTGAACCTCATGGTGGTGCTCTCGTCTGTGCTGCCATCAAGTGGACGTTGAGATAATTGACACGTTACACACGTAGACAAACTGAGTTTATGTCACATTGTTACAGTCTGTTGTTAGAGGTTGTGGCACCTTGTGCGTTACAAAGATTTACTATTTGAAGTGTGTCCTTGGGCTGACATCACATGTTGTCCTGCCCTTGATCTCTGTGAGATTACATTTGCATTTTTAAAAATGTGTTCAACAGTGAAAGAGTCATTTTTAGAGTTGCTTCTGCTGTGATTCCAAATTCTCAATTTTCTTGAGGATGTTTGGTTAAAATGTAGCCTAGATGTTATACTGTATCAAGAATGAAAAAAAAAATAAAACTACTATGATTGTAGCTTCTATCTGAATTAACCTGCCATCATGTACATTTATATTACCCATCACATTAGTATTATGTTTCTATGTATTAACATAATACAGTGTTCAACATTTAAAACCTCAAACCGTATATATACTCATGGCTATGGTAACACATACTTCTACATACTTTCAGTTAACAATGTTTATGTGCAATATTTCAAATAAATTGTGCACTGAATAGCAGAAGAAAGAAATGAAATGTTACAAGCCTAACGCTTATCCTGATAAAGTGCTTTTTTCCCACATCTCCCAGGCTTTCTCCAAGTAAATGTATCGTGTGATTAGCCAACTCGGGTTTCATGCATTATATATAGGCTACTGTATCATGTATTAGTGGTATTGAAGTAGTGATAGCAGTACTTGAGTCCATAAAGTACCTTTTTGAGGAGGAAATAATCATCTGCAACGGTGACATAAAAACGTCTGTTAGGTTTCTCTGCTTTTAGCAGTGTGGTAGTATCAATACTGTAGCAAGAGAAGTAATCATATCATTGTAGTAGCACTAATACTAGAAGTTAGCGTGCAGGAGCAGTACTCTAGCAGCAGTTTTATATACTGTACTTGTAAAAGCAGAAGTTAGTAATAGTTGTAGTACTTGTGTAACTTCTGAATAAAGTACCAGGGCTGAATTAACTCTCTAAGGGACTTCGGGGCAAAAATGAGCTGTGTATTTACCCCCATGTATTCCCCAACCTAGTTTGGTTAGATTAAGTGCTAATTTATTTAAGAATATGCATCATGTAATCACAAAATCAACTGATATATGAAAGGTATTAGCAAAAGTTTGACGGTTTGGGAAATATTTGCTTTCTTGCCGAGAGTTGCATCAGAAGATCAAAACGACTCTAATCTGTATGGTAAATATGAAACGACCGCAAGGAGATGGTTAGCTTAGCTTAGCATGAAGACTGGAAACAAGGGGAAACAGCTAGCCTGGCATCTGTCCAAAGGTAAGGAGATATTCGCTGAATTTGACAAACAGACGTGTATTGGATTAGAATCGCATACCTTTAATGAAATTACCACAAATTGTTTGCCACACAGCGAACCTTTAGGGCGCCGGGGAAGTTGCTCTGTTTGCCCGGTTGATAATTCAGCCTCACAGCAGTGAGTGCTTAATTCCATCTCCATAAGAAAGTCACCACAACTGACCCTCTGTGGCCACATTATCCAGTTCAAGGTTATTTTGGGGTCATTGTAATCCTCTCATGAATCCATAAACTCATATTTGTTCCCAGCTGCCATGAATCTAATGCTTTATAGGAGATGAAACAGTGGACAGATGAATAGTCAAGTAATCTTGATTCTTGTTGTAATCTTTTGGCTCAGTTTGCCAGTTGCATCTCAAACAGGTGGATTTTTAGTCTGTTCAGCTATCTTGTTTGCTTCAATTCTCACATTAGGACGCTGACCCGATCATGTTTCTTTCGCCTAAGAAGCATAGCAAAACTTAAGTCTCTTGTATCAAGAAATTAAATGGAGATGCTAATACATGCTTTTATCTCATCACGTTTGGACTACTGTAAATTTCTTTTTACCTCTCTTAATAAATCGACCTTACACATTTATAAATTGTGAATTTGAAAAATTGTACCTCAGACACATTTTAAGACTCTGGGAGATCATGCTTTGCAGTCAGCAGCCCCTAAGCTTTGGAATAGTCTCCCAATAAGCCTGAGGTCTTTGTGGACTCTTTTTATAAAGCAGCTAAAAACCCATCTGCTCAGACAGGCATTAAGGTGCATGTGGTATTTCATGTTTTAACTTGTGTCTTATGTCTGTTCCCTTGTGTGTGTGTGTGTGTGTGTGTGTGTGTGTGTGTGTGTGTGTGTGTATATATATATATATATATATATATATATATATATATATATATATATATATATATAATCTGGTGTTTTAACTTTGTTTTATTTATTTGATTGAAATAGATTTTATTTGCTCTTATTTTGATTTTATTTCTTTGGCCATGAAGCACTTTGTGACTGCCGTCTGTCAAAAGGTGCTATATAAATAAACTTTGCTTGCTTGCTTGCTTGTTTCTGTCGCGCTCTGCCCTCACTTCTCCTCACTCTCCCAGTTCACTGCACTAACAGGATAAGTGACTGCAAACATGAATGAAAAGCTGCAGCGGCCTGATGGTCATGTCTCTGTCTGTAGTGCCTCGGTAACATGAATGAGGCAATGAAAACAAGATTAGTAACACAGGGTTTGAAAACAATGCAACGATGCAATTACTCCCTCCTGTTTTATAGAATTGCAACAAGTGAATTGTGTTTTTGCTTTGATTTCAATTCCAGCTGAAGGATCATTCAGTTAATAACAAAACAAGTGATTATCATTTTTCTTTGTGTCCAGAGCACAGCATGTCAGAGACCCTCACTGTGGCCTTACGGGTGGCAGAGGAGGCCATAGACGAGGCCATTTCCAAGGCTGAGTTCGACACTGCCAGTCAGGTTATTTATGCTGTTCACATCTTATGAATAATCTGTCATTATACATTTATTGTTGGATTGCTTATCTACACACACACTGTCTTACACTTTTTGTCCCAAAAACAGCTGTTTAATTTGTTAGAATTTTTGTTTTATTTGACATTTAATTCACAATAGTGCACTGTAATTACATTTTTCTGTAAATGGCAATTCATGAAAAGTGATTTTCAGACAGAACTGTATTGTAGATGCTGCAGTATGTTACTGTTTATGGGTCTGCAATCAAGTACATCTACAGTCCTTTCATCAAGTTCCTCCTTAATCTGACTTGTCTGCTTTTTCTCTTTGAGTCAAGAGTTTGAGATTATGGAATATCATCAGGATTATGCTGCAATCCAAATGATGGTTCAATACTACAGTATACAACAATGTCAGGGCCATTGTTAGGCCAACAATAAATGCAAAATAACAGGGATCAATGGCCATATTGAACATAAAGTAGTTGCTTTTGTTTCAGAATTTAGGTGTTCCCTTTAATGGGATTCTATAGTCGTACATAAAGTACATAAACACTCTGGTTATCAACCTGAAAACCCTTTCACAAGAGACACCACTGATAAACTTTCTACAAAACATTGATTTTGTTGAAGATGGCATACCGTGTCTCCTTAGGTGTATAAGGTTTATACACTAACATCCCACATAAGGGTGGATGGATAACTGAACGGGGACCCAAGTGGTCAAGGGGCTCCTACGCCAGCGCCTCTGTTTGAATGGACTATTTCTTGTTAAAAAGTCACAGAGCTCCAAAGGGATGTCCTGATTGTGTTATGATTATGATTGTGTATTTCTATAAAATACAGTAAAATTAGTAAAGTAATTTAAATCAGAACAGCAGAATTGCTCTGCTTTAAGAAAATCTAACCTGCATCTGAGGCTTTCGTTGATGGTTTCCTAAATATTTTGCATAGTGTGCTGAAGTATTTAGTATAATATCTCTGCAGAGGAGTGTCAGTGTGGATCTGCTGTGTATTTGTGTGCGCATTGTGCTGAATAGCTTTCTTATTTGTGTGTTTGTATACCAGGAGAAGCAGAATGAGGCACACTATCTGCGGGAGCACAGAGGAGAGCTCATTGAGGAACTGTCCAAAACTATTGTGCAAAAAGTAAGACAAATAACAGATTTTGCTGTCTGAGCTGTAAACACTCACTTTGTACAGTAACAGATGTTTTTTAATGTGTAGTTAGGTTGATTTACTGTGTGTGAAAAGCCATTGCATAATACTCAAATGTAAGGGGGATTTCTACAGCTATGTTGCTACAGGGCAATGTGTTCAGATGTATACCTCCTGCACATATTAAAACAAAACCATTAATTTGCTCTGTAACTGGAAAACCATCTGATTTTTGTGTTTTGTGTGGAATCATATCCATATGCAGTACTAATCATGTCTCTTACACTACACAGATTATCAATAGGAGGAAGACTTTGGCTGAGATGAGGGCAGAATATCACCAGGATTGGCCACTTGAACATAACACTGACCTTCATCATCATCAGTCTGCCTGTGATCAAGCCTCCAGCTCCCTCAAACACCAACCAAGCCTCTGGGTAAAAAAAACCCTATCACAGTCACAATCACTTAAGTTTTACAGTACAATAAATGTACAGGGGCAGTGTAGAAGAGTAACAGTGGTGGAAGTACAGTAACTAAGTACATTTTCTCAAGTATTGTACTTTTATTTATTATTAAAGATTAAAGCAGTGGTTCCCAACCATTTTGGCTTGAGACCCTTTACAAAAAAGCCAGTGTCTATGAGTTCAGATGCCTGAGTTGTTAGCAGTTTCCACTAAAGAAATATTTCCCCTCTAAACTTCTCAGACGATTTCATTTAAATAACTCTTAGAGCTCCAAACAGCTAAAAAAAGCAAAGATTAAAGAATAGTCTAGAATATAAATACAAATTAGTGTAGCAGGATTTAATTTATTTTTTTTTCCTGCTCCATCATCTGTCGACCCCTCGGAGGAGCCTGACCCCTAGGTTGAAAACCACTGGATTAAACAACCAAACTGTATATAAAGTTTACAAAACTAGCTCCACTTTGACCAGCTACAACAGTAAAATGCTACTTAGACTATATTACATCAGTATTAACAATCTAATAATGTCATGTATAAGCTTATATATCAGTCACAAGGGGAAATTTTTCTGTAGAACGAGTACTTTTACTTTAAGTACATGTGGCTGATAATACTTATACACAGGATTTTAAATGAAGGACCTTTACTTGTAATGGAGTATTTTTACATTGTGGTATGGTACTTTTACTTCAGTGAAGGATCTGATCATCTTCCACCACTGAGAAGAAAGGATGATATGCTTTATCTATGTGCACTACAAGTCTTCTCATCTGTATGGTGACATATGCTGACCTCTGCTGGTTAAACTGCTCTATTGACTATCTTATTGCTGACATACAGTGTGCCTACAGAATGATTGTAGATACAACTAGAAGAAGTGACTGTGACACAACAGAAATGTAATTATTGTTTTTCCACTGAATCATTTTTATTTGTCATATGTCTCTTCTCAGAGGTCACACTCTGCCTTCTCTCTGATGGACAATGACCCTCCAGGTCTGATACAAGACTCTCCACAGGTGTTAAAGAAGGAAGGCGGTGGGTCAGCTATGTCAGCTTGGAAGAGTGTAGACCGGCTGGACAACGCTGGTAAGATCTTTTTGCTCATTGCTTTAACTTCTTAAACCCACCAGTCATCGTTTAGATTTTGTCATGCCAGGAACTGGTTAACTTTGTATGTGTGTGTGTGTGTGTGTGTGTGTGTGTGTGTGCGCGTGTGCGTGTATGTGCATGCTTATATACGGAGGTGTGTCTTCAGTGCTAAAGAGCCCAGACGGGAACTGGATTGCCCTGCAGAGCGCCCAGCTGTCACGTCCCAGCCTGCTGACCAAAAGGAAGAGCCTGGTCTACAGTGCCTTGGAGAGGGAGTCTGGAGTGGTGTCCGCCTACGAAGGCATGGGCTCTGACAACGAAACCAAACCCGACCCTGACAGCTCCTGGGGTGCCGCCCTCCACGAGATCCACAGGAGGATGAAGGACTCTAACTTCAACCCGCAGGACGCCGGTGACAGGACCCCGTCCCCGCTGGCCAGCAGAGACAGCAATGACGATCTGTTTTCAGACTCTGAGGGGAACTGGAAGCCTAATAAACCTCTGCTAGCTCTTTTTAAGAGGAAGGTGCCCGCGGAGATCAGGCAACCTTCATCATCCAACAGGACCAGCATCCTCGATGTGAACTTTAACGTGGAAGAAGCAGGAGAAGAAGATGAGAGTGAGGTGGCTGCCGAGCCAGAGGGAGGAAAAGTCAGGAGATCACGGAAGAAAAGGACAAGTAAAAAAGAGTCTTCTTCTGTGCTGGTAAGAAATAAGTTAAAACTACAAACTGATGAGATGAAATGAGATGTGAATATGCTGAATCTACAGTAGTTATGAACATTAGGGGAAATCATACTTCATTCACCACAGAAATATACATATATTTTAATTTCTATTATGTCTTACATTCACAGGATTGCAGCAAAAAAGAAAACCATTCTCAACATCTTTCTGATGCTGTGACCCCTGACACGTTGACCTCTGGAGCCACGACCCCTGAACTTTTTGAACTTAAGAGTGACGTCATAAGACATGCAGCCAATCAGATGGACCAGGAGCTCACGTTAAAACTACAGCATCTAGCAGGCCGAGTTTCTGACTCCTCCAATGGAGAAGACGAAGTCAATGGAGTGAGAGAGAGAGATGCAGGTAGTGATGGACAGAGGGAGGAAAAGAGACAAGGAAGTGAGGACAGAGATGAGGAAGATGAGAGCCTGTGGAGGATGGAGATCGACATAGATGAAGGGAGTACAGAGGAGGAGAAGACAGAAGATGAAGAAGAGATGAAATACAGATTATACAGGCTGGTTGCACATTCCAGACTCACGTACTTCTCGTCTACTGATGATGAGTTAGACAGAGTCGGCCAGATTGAAGGAGAATGGGAGGGAGACGAGAATGAAGATGTGGGGCAGGAAAATAAAGAGCAGAAGAAGGAAAAGACAGATGGACTTACTTATAAACTCTGTCAGTTGGAAAAAGAAGTCAGGGCTAACCAGTTCTCCTCCACAGAGGATGAGTTGGACAGAGTTGGCGTCATGGATGAAGAGAAGAAGACAGGAGAGGAGGAAGGGGAGGATGAGGAGCTGGCAGTTAAAGTGTGCAGATTAGCTAACCAAGTCAACGCCACCCAATTTTCATCCACGGATGATGAGCTAGACAGAGCAGGCAGAGGGGAAGAGGGGGAGGAAGCGATAGACGAAGAGATGCTGTGGAAACTGCAGGCAGAAAAAGCCATCCAGGCCGCTCAACTGCGCGATTTGGCCAGTCTAGTCGGTGCTTCTCAGTTTTCTTCCACTGAGGATCAGCTGGATAGAGTTGGAGAGACAGAGCAGGAAGTAAATGAAGGAGAGAGCAGTAGGTGGGAGGAAGCAGTGGGAAAGAATCAGCAAAAGAGAGAATCATTTGGAGAAATGTTTGGTTCAAGGGATGAAATGAAGGAAAGAATGAAAGAGAGCAGAGATGAAAAAGTAACAACTGGGAATGTTTTGGATGGCCAGACAAAAGTTGAAAATGTCCAACAAGGTAAAACAGAGGTAGAAGAAAAGATAGATTGCATGGAGGAGAGAGTTACAGAGGAGATTGAGGATGAAAGGATGCTAAAGGGGCATATATGTGAAGAAAACATTTTGAAAGAGGACAAGGCTGAACAAGCAAAAGAGACAGAGGAAAGACAAGTGATGAAAGCAGAGAGAACGGATGAGATAATAGCCTTACATGAGACAAAGGTCCAACACGAGAATCAGCCAGAGGCGAAGTGGCCAGACAAAAAGGAGGGAGAAGAGAGACAGGAAGAGGAAAGCGAAGAGAGTCAGGGGGAGACGGCAGCAGACAGCGATGAAGAGGATGCAGAATTTGACAGAATAATCACCAGCATGTTGATGATGACTCTGGAGGACATGCAGGTAGAGACATTAAAGGATGAAGCTGCAAAAAATGGGAGAATAAATAGAGAGCCAGAGGAAGTAGAGACAGATAAGAATGTAAAAACAGGGGGAGAAAGTGGATTCGAGGACAACAAGGTTGATGCACAAAGAACAAATGCATCAGAGGAGATAGGAAGTGCAAAAGAGTTTCAAAGTCAAGGCGACAAAGTGATGCCAGCTGTGAAAGAAAGACCGGGAGAAAATGTCACTGAGCAAATTGGAGGAGATATTTCCAGAAAAAAGGAAACTGGAGATGCTACAGGCAGAAATGAAAATGAGCAGCAGGAAAAAGATAAAGATCCAAAAGAAAAAAGAAATCTAGCAAAGGAAAAACCTTTAGTTACGACAATCAAAGAGACACTTGAGGCCAAACAGACGTGTGAAAGAGTAGAAGTGGATGATGACGAACAAGAGGACAGAAGAGGAAAAGTCATGACTGAGTGGCAGATCATGGAGACACAGGGAGATGCTGCAGAGGGAGGCCGTGAAAGTAAAGAAATGGATGAAAGACTTGAGGAAACCAAAGAAGAAAATGCAGACGACACGGAGAAGAGCAGCGCGTCTTCACTTCAGGAGGGTTTACTGTCACCAGAGGAGATTCAAATCGTAAGCACTGTAGCTCAGAACTTATTTTTTTGTATCTCTTTCTGGACAGTGACAAATACATGCAACATTACTGTACAGTGTTGGTGGCAAATGCTCCCTGCAAGATTAACAAAAGTCAGATGCAGTTTTAAAAACCTATTTATACCATATATTTTCCACTAACACTGCGATTATAGTATTAAAGCGAGTATATGTAACTTTTGAAAGAGAAATAAATTCTTCCTCTTATAAATGGAAAGTTGAATTAATTAGCAATAAAATGCAACTTTGCACATTTTAATACTCTCAGGGGGTGATGCTGCCACAGCCTCACTTGGTCTGGTATGACCACTAGCTAATGGTAGATAATGTTTGCATCAAATAGATATTGCTTGATAACTGATATTAATGAATCAGTTTGCCTCTTCTTTATTTGTAGTAGTGTTACACTACACTTAGAAATCGCCATTATCTCAACCAGCTAGTAGATTACGGTGGCTAATGTTAGCAGAGATAGATGTTGCTGGGTCACTGATATTACTGGGTCGATTTACTTTATGACTCTTGAGCATGAAAGTTCATTCTTGTCCTTGGAAATGATAGTTTGACCAAATTATCTTAAAAGGTCCACTTACTAGCTTTTTCAACCGCATCTCACGGTCTTCATCAGCAGATTGGATTTGCATGGATTTTGCTCAGGAGAAACCTAGTTGGCGGGTGTTGAGTTCAGATTATTTTGTAAAATGTATGACTCTTCTCTATTTTTGCTACTGACACACATCATCAGCAAAACTTACATAGGCTCACTTTAAAGAAAGCATTACAACTGGTAGAAACTTTATGAGTTACTATTCTTTGCAATGTAACTAAATACTCTCTGCTTGATGCTGACTTTCTTTCCCGTCTGTCCTGTTTTCTTTTTTTTTATGCTTTCCTCTGTGCGCTGTAGGGTAGTGACATGGAGCTTTACAAAATAGTAGAGTTTATAGCAACTCTGCTGGAGCAGGTGAGCGCCTGTTGCGCTTTAGGAAGGCAGCATGGCGTTGACTGCTGATTAAGATGCAGGTGTACTTCATTTGCACTTTTTCTTCTCTCATTGCTTCCACGTTTTTCATGCATGCATTTAATTTGTAATTTTATTTTTAAAATGCTATTGTTGCTGTATTCGGGTCACGCTGATGTTACATTAAGCCTGTGAATTGTCAACAATTCATGTATTCTGTATTAACCAAGCATGTTATTCACTGTAGATATGATAGAAGCACCCCCTCCACTGAAGTTTGAAAATAATTTATTTTGTTCATTAATTTCATTTAATTTAGTTTTTCAATGACGTTTTTGTTTGGACTTCATTTAAAGCAGTAATGTATTTTAGAGTTTTCTCTTTTATTGAATAAGAGTGGCTCACCTTGATGTAAACTGGTGATAATCCATATAGCATTTCATTAATCTGAGTTTCACTGAAGTGCGTTGGTGTCCCATTATGATCAGAAAGCTGCAAGATTTTCCATCTTTCTAAGAATCAACACTTTCTAATACACATCCTGTAGACAGGCATGTAGGAAAATGAAATAAAAAGTAAAAAAAAAACCCTTCTAAGAATAAAATCCTAAGTTTTCTATAATAAAAAGGGTCAAATTAAATGTACTTTTTATTATACTCCAAAATATCAAGTATTACAAAGATACCAGTCAGCCTTAGAAAAACACTTGTCTGTCTGTGTATTGTAGAGGTACTCGGCGGTGTCTCTGTGCAGTATCACCACTGAGGTCCTGAAGGTGCTGAACGCCACTGAAGAGCTGCTGCAGGGAGTGGAGGAAGGAGACGACCCCCAACTCTCCACCACCTCACTGCCCCCCAACACTGACCCCAAGAAACTGGATCAACAGTTCTCCAGACTGGAGGAGAGCGTAAGTTCAGCTTTATTTCAGTTTACATTTCATTTACTGCGCATGGCACTGTTTGATAGTATGATTGCTGACTAGATTTGAACTAATGCTTGTCACTTGTTTTCAGCGTGCAGTAATATTATACTTAAATATGTTGTCAAATATATAAGGGCTTGTAAAAATATAACTAGCTACATGTGACTAATATTTTGTTTATGTTGTGCTTTGATCTTACTATAAAGATTACCATAAACATGAGTTCATAATACATATGCTGTATATGTTATGCACACTTGCCATACAGTTAAGTATGCTTCATTATTAGAGGGTTTCATTTTATACTACAGTAATGGTTTTACTGGGGAAAAAAGCTTGATCTTCTTAAAATTTCACAAAACGCTAATGAGTGTTAAAGGGAACATAATGCACACAATTCTAGGTTCAAATTTTTATTTTGGGGATCTACTTGCAGCTGCATGGTTCTGCATCCTCTACCAAAAAGGGGTTACACTTTATTTGGATAGTCCGTCTACAGATAGTTTATAGAGTATTTATAACATTTCAACAGCTTATTAATTGAGTTCAACAATTCAACAGTTTCACAAATAAAACCGTTTTCTAGGTTTGATTAGGTTTAGGCACAAAAAAAACCCATCTTAGTTAGAGTATGTTCATGAATTGTCACAAATACTCTATTGATAATTTAACATCAACAGACAAAGCAAAACAGTTGAAACTTTACAAACACACTATAAACTATCTGTATGTGGACTATCCAAATAAAGTGTTACCCAAAAAGGCTGTTTTAGCTGTGTGTAATTGATGCCAGTAGCCTAATGGTTAGAGAAGTGGACATATGGCTAGCAGGTTGTGGTTAAGAACATCTGATGGGTAAAACAAAAGAGTAAAGTTGCTCTTAAAAGCATCCACAGTTTGTACTTCCCTGTAACAATGAAGCGTTGAAACAGTTCCAAGTTAGCTAATCGCAATTAGCCTTGTTTTCATTTCATTATTTAAGATATGTTGAACTGGATATGCTGCAGGTGTATGTGGCAGCTGGCACGGTGTACAGTCTGGAGGCGGAGCTGAGTGACCTGGAGGTATGTGCCAGGGGCATCTGCAGCGCCACGTCTGACATGGAGCTGTCCTTCCTGGAGGAGCAGGTAGCATCAGCAGCTGCCAAAGTTCAACAGTCTGACCTACAGGTGGGTTGAAGCTGGACCCATTTCATGGCTGAAAATGGCATATTAAGAAACCCAAAAAGCATTCTGCTGCTTATTATTAGACCTGAATACTTAGCCATGTTTAGGAGCTTTGTGGTGCTACAGCCCCTTGAGGCAAATTTGTGATATCGGGTTATATAAATAAAGTTGACTTGACTTGTGATGAGCATAAAGATGAAGGAAGAGTTGGACTGAAAGATCAAAGTAGACTGATTACGTGAAAAACAGCTGCACTGACTGGTGCTTTAGTTTTAAATCCTAACTCCTTCACTCCAAGCCTGATTTACTACAAATCTGCTTGACACATCCAGCTTTTTTTTTTGTTTTTTTTTAATGCCCTAATGGAGTTTCTGTAAAAGAAAGGAGCAACTTGTTAAATTAGTGCAAGCAGGCAAAACGTCTCCAGTTTCAATAAAATCTGGAGGTATATGGCATTTTGGCGCAGGGTTCTAGTGTTTAAAAACATGGCTTTATGGAGGCAAAGGTCAACGATCGAAAAGGAAACTATAACAACACCAGTCTGATCTTAATCAAACAACATGTACTGTATTCCTTGTTTCTGCTCTAGACTTGTGACATCTCAGCCAGAATTGCTGCTTTGAAGAGTGCAGGCCTCAATGTGGACACACAGTCACGCTTCACTAAGACCAGGACCATTCCAGTTATGGTGCCGTACCTGTTTACATTAATATATACATCTTATCATAAGAGTGTAACAACCACAACACTATGTAAAACAGTGTACAAGACAAAAAAAACAAACCTTATTGTTCACATGCATCTTCCTGCAGCCCATCACCCTGGACTCTTCCAGACAGCTGAGGAGGCGATTACCTGCACCACCAGTGAAAGGTAAGAAACACATATATTCCATACAACATACTAACTGTATACAGTATGCTGTTTTTGTAGGTAGAATAAACAAAAAAAACATACTTAATTGTTTTATACCAGCAGGAAATGATGCAATTCCTGCATAAAAGAATACTTAACTGTGAAAGTTATGTTGTTTGTCTGTTTTATACAAACAGGAAATCAAACGGTGACTTAAGAAAGTCACTGCTAATTAAACTTCACAAATAGACAGCAAGATGTTTTTCCAAGGATGTAATAGCTATTTTTTTTGTTTTCAGAGGCTGTTTTACCAGCTGTGCAATGCATTGTGGGACAATAGTGTCCATCAACAGCACACTTAAAAGTCAAGGGTTTTTTAGTTTGCATACTAACTGTTTTGAATGTACTTTTGTCACTTTTCTGATGTGAACATACTACATACTCATAACCTGCTTAGGTTTAGTATGTAGTATACTCATTATTTCATCACTGTTTTGATTTGACTTGGTATTCTTTGGAGACCCAAACCAAGTACTGCAAAGTATTTGTCAAGTATGTGCAAATCGACTGACATTTGACTCAATTTGTAATTAGATTGCACATTAATGAATAATTTTCTTTTCTCCATTTTGTTTGATTCTCTCTCAGAAGACAAAGAAACCTAAATCATCGATCCAGGACCTTTGCAGTACCTCCAACACAGCAGTGCCTTGACCCAGTCACTCTGCAGCCTACAGGCCAGTCTTAAGTGATCCAGATACCATTTGCCTTAATTTCATTTTAAACTAAACATGCTCAAATAATACAGGACACTAGTACTGTGTATTTGGTATAGTTAGGCTGTATGACACTGTTGATTCTCGTGTCATCTTATCAAAATGTTGAGTAGATAAAACTACTTTGTTTTCAGATTGGTGACCAAACAATTGAAAATGTATCAGCGTTGATCAGTCTGGTAAAGAGAAGTAGCAGGTTAACTATGAAGGTATTATTGGAGCAAAACAACTGAGCACCTGTGAGAGTGGAATCTGTAGTTGAAAATTGTCACACATGTGTATCAGTAAATTTGAAGTCACAGAGAAAAATGCTTTAGGAGTTGCAAACTCTCACACAAAACAGTTACACCTTCTCAAATTCTTCATTGCAGGTGCACAAATCCTATGCTACGAATCACACTCACATTTTTGCTGCAGTGAATATGGTGGAAAACACATTCACACACCCGTATCAAAAAATGTGAAGTCATGGACAAAATTTGCACATCCACAAATCAGTATGTGAATTCATGCAATGAGAGTCGCACACCTGTAGAATTTTTTTATTTTTCTAGTACAAACACAATAACTACAACTGCTTGAATCTGCTACTATGAGTCTCATGCTGTTTTTTTAACTCACAAATGACAAGTTCTGTACCACATATCGCAGTGAAATGTGGAGCAAAACTGATTTGTGTACCGGTAGAGCCAGGGGTGGGCACTGTTCAGAGATCAGAACCCTTTTGGCCAATCAGAGGAGCTCTATTGCTTTTCCAACCAGTTTCCGTATAGCTTGGAAAATAGCGACATGTGGCACTGAATTTGATGAATTTATTGTTTATCAGAGTGTTGAGTATCAGAGTAATGAGAAACATTAATTCTGAAGGACTATGAGTTAACAGTTTGAGTTAAGTTTAGAGGCTGTATTATGTGTAGCTCTGGTTGTGTCTGTTTTTGTTGCGGTTGATTCACTGCAGCAAAAATGTGAGTGTACGAGTTTCTTAATTTGAGAAGGTTTAACTATTATTTGTAGGAGAGAAAAGAGTTTGCAACTCCTAGCATTTTTCTCTGACTTCAAATTTACTGATACACATGTGTGACTATTCTACAACTACAGATTCCAAAGTAACAGGTGCTCAGTTGTTTTGCTCCAATACTACCTTCATAGTAAACCTTCAGCTCACTAAAAGTAAGAACAAAAACAAATCACTAACATTTAAGTTTTAAGACTTTTAGATTTCCAAAAAGTGAGATTGTTACATTATACAGTATGTGTACAAACAAATATTAATGTTTTAATTATAATACTATTTATAGACTTCATTTTAACATAATTAGTCATCCATTTAACTTGCTCATGAATAAAGATATACAAATAATGTGACTGAAAAGACACTAAGATTATCAGCTACTGAAAAAGACCTGCAGTGTTTTACTGTTTTATCATAAATATACAGATTACACAAACGTGGGAACAATTATAGCATGTAGAAAAATGTTGCGAGACTGTATCATATCTAAAATAAATAGTGTGGATGTTTGTAATGTTGTAGTGTACATATGTTTTCTGCCTTTATTATGAAGTTCAGAAAATAAAATAAAAATTCAAAAAGTTGCATTTTGCTTCACTGTAAAAATATGTTTTGCTCTGAGATAAACAGCAGTGAAAACACTGTGCACCCTGTTTGCCCCTCAGATGAAGGTGGGTGTAAGGGTGAGGAATTCAGTCTGTATTTTTTGAGATGAGGAAATGACACCCGAATATGACATTCCTCCTTGTGAAGAAGGTGTGGGAACGACACATAACAGCCATCTTTGAGAGAAATGGTCTCAAAACAAACATTCAGCAGCGTCACCTCTCGCTCTTTGTGATGCTGCAGTAAACATGAACGAGTGACCTGAGCAAAGTAAAAACGAGTTTTCATTATGAATTGAAACAGTCCTATGCCTCACCAAGCTAACGCAAACATGAAGCCAAACTGCTGCATAAAATATTCTGTAGTTAGTTTCCTCAGAGGTTTGGCGTATGCCTCTCTGAATGCTCAAATTCTGTCCTTAAAATAAACTTGAGCAACACCTGAATGAGATGGAAGGAATGTTTCCTCACATAGAGAACCAGCTCTGTTCCAAAGCCTTCTGGGATACGTAGTTTTGGTCAGGAGCTCTCTGAGACTAGGAAGCGCTCCCTCTGATCGGGAACTATGAATCCTTCTTTCTGTTCACTCTCTCTTCTGTCTGACATGACAAAGGACTGTTTGGGGTCGATGACGACCATGCTGTCTTTGTCCTGACCAGGAGCCTCCACCTCGGCGTAAGAAGGGCGACTGGAGCCCCGCCTGAACTTCATGATTGGCCAGCGGGACGGCCGCCGCTGAGGGAGGAAAGAATGATGGAAAATTTGGATATTATATTGAGAGAACACACAAGTACATAGCACATCATACTTTTTAGTTGCGCCGCTGGGAATGAATACATATTACTTAAAGCCCCCTAATACACCTCTTGAACTAAAATATATATATATATATATATATATATATATATGAATGAGATTTGGGACAGACAATATTACAAACTAATGTTCTGAGAAGAACCAGCGTTCAGACTAAAGAGAATGTTGTTTTAGATTCTAGTTAAATTCCCAGCAGCCAAAAATGTGACTGTGACATCAAATTAATTTTCAAGTTAATTCAAAATGAACAAACAATTAGTACAGAGACACACAGCAGCTGGGAGTCACTGACCTCCATGAAGAAGAGGCTAGCGTTGGAGGTGGGGTGGTTGTACATGTAGACAGACATAAGGATGGCTGCTGCCATGATGACCATCACTATGACGATGCCCGCCAGTAAACCAATCTGCAGCCGCTCATCACTCTCTCCTGTAGTCTCCTCGTCTCCTGCTGTACAGAGATGATGATGGGTGATACTATGCATAGTTATAAACTTAAGCCACCGTGTGTAGAATTTTAAAATGTCTGACTTTGGCATCAAAAAGACACAGTGACAACCTCCACGGATCCAACTAGGGGACACTCAAGATGAATGGGCTAAAAACAACAAATACATGCAGATATTTTCACCAGGATTGTCCAATTTTTCTGTGAAGAAATCTTATATCTTATCAGAATAATTTAAACAATGCTGTAATCATATACGAAAGTGTACACACAGTAACAAATTGGTGTCACACTAACGTTTAGGGACATCAGATGCAAATATGTAACTTCTGACAAAAAGTTGACTTGACGACTGCTGAAAGCATCATGTACCAATAGTAAAAATCACAATCAGACAAACAGTAGGTGAACATGAATGACTTACGTGCTTCATTGATGTGCAAAGACATCTTTGTGTCATCTAGAAAAAGAAAACAGTGACATTATTTTAGTTTAAGAATTTAGAATAAAATAAACTTCTCAGGAAAAAAACAGACTTACAATTTCAAGAGATTGACCATGTCCAATTTTACTGCAATAGAGCTGCTTTTTGAGTAGTTACTGCAGTAGTTTAGTGGATCCTTTTAATTTAACTTCCATAGGTTTTCAGTGAAATACTGTAGTGTTTTGTATTTCAAAAATGAAAAAAAATGAAAATCCTGTTGGCTCCCCACAGCCATCACAAATTGGAACAGAAAATACTTTGATTGTGCAGTTTACAGGGTCCCTACACATTTTCAGGCTTCCCCAATAACTCCCTTAATACTCTACCTACTATACCTTAATAGTTTTTCCAGAATGCTGCGGCCACTGTCACCAAGTGCTTGCTCATTGTGGGAGTTGTTGGGTCTCTGTAAATATTATAAAGAGTACGGTCTAGACCTTCTCTATAGGAAAAGTGCAATGAGATAACTTCTCATAGAAAACAGAAAAGGGACAATAGTCTGGAAACACATATTTCCATACTTATCCAGAACTGGAAATTACTAAAATCATATTCCATATTTTTCCATGCTGCGTAGGAACCCTGAATTTATAATGTAATTCCCATTTTTACCCCACTTAAAAACGGTCCAATTCAAACTCTCTCCTCTTTGCTATTTGAAGTAAAAAATGTTAGATATTTTGAGATTAACTTAGGGACTTAAGGGATTCCTTATATTTGAATAAAAATCAAGTACTTTTCTATCTACCTAAGTAAAATAGCAGAGCTTTTGTTAGAGTAGGACATTTCAGCTTACAAACAATAGCCACTACAGACAAAAATAACAGCCATCCCATATTCTGACCCAACAAGAGTGATACACATACATTGAGTCATCCTTCAGCAGCTGAGGACACTATGCAGTATTTAACATGGCGTTGTATACACTCAGCTATGAGCTCACAGAGGGCTGGGAAATAGCTGACCACTTGACCCTCACACTGTCAGATTTTACACAACACACTGGGCGTGGACACCATGCAACGACAACAAGTATTAATTCATGAGATGGTAATGACACCTGACAGCTGTAATCTGTCCTAAATGAGATGCGACTTTTAACACTAAAGACTAAAGCTAAAAAAGGACCATATTTGCAAATACTGCAGTTTTAGATTTATAAAACATACACGTTCTGTTTTACTACAGATGATTTAAAAGCATTTGTCAGCTCACCTTCAGCAGGTTTGCTGGTAGGAGGCTGTGGAGTGGATATTATTCTTCTGCTTGTGCTGCTGTGTGCTGAGGGGTTGGTGACAGTGGACGTCTTGCTGAGGGGGCTGGAGGTCATGATGGAGGTCCTCTGCTGCATCGTGGTCGTTGTAACAGGAGTGGTCGTATGTGTGAGGAGGCCAGATGAAGTGTTTGTGACGTCTGTCATTTGGAGACACCGCGGATCTCTTCTCTGGAAAACCAAACATCAGTGAACTCTTTTGTGCAGACGGACACAAGTGGTGCTAAGTTCTAACTGAGTTTAACTTTCTGAAGTTTACTGAAATGCAAAAATAATGAGAACCTCCTCTGGACAGCCAAGGTCAACCCAGTCCTGTCGGTTACGATCAAAACCACTGGAGCATCTGAGAAACGAAGTAAATATTATTAATGTATGGGGAGTATACAGCCCCGAGCTGTAATTACAGGTTTACCTTCACAAACATACAAGATACTGTACTGACAAGGTGCTTGATGCAATTTCGAGGACTTTTATAGCCAGCTTTTCTATTTATCAGGCATTGTTTTAATAAGATGATACTGTGATCTGAGTGACAGTGTTGGTAGGAATCATGTATAACATACTTACTTACACTTTATACTCCCCTGCAATAGAGCAGCATGTAGTAAAGCAATAGGAAAAAAACAAAGCTTTTGTAAATTGGTTTAGTCTTAAAGGACAGGTTCATATTTTTTTCAGGTCTATCTTAATACAATACTCACATGCCCCACATTGAAAGGATTATCTGTCGCTGCAAAGAGATCCTTTCCTAAAGCTATTTCAATGTACGTGGTGGGTGACAAAACCATAAGTCCTCATTCTGTGCAAAAAATGCATTCAGCGAAGCTAAGATGAGGCTTCTGAGTTAGTCAAATCAAGTGGGTATCTTCCAATCTTGGTATATTTAGTTCGAAATTTTGTACCAAAAAGACCAGATCTTTGAAAGATATCCACTTGATTTTACCAAATGAGGACTGTAGATTTTGTCCCCCATCACTTACATGGAAATCTCAAACAATAACTCTTTCAATACAAATATGGGAATGTGAGTATTATTTTAGAACAGACTTGAAAAAATTTGATTATTATTTAATAAGCAAACCTTTAACTGTAAAAGGCATTTAAATCCATTATTCAGTAAATGTTACTTTGAGATACAGTATGTTTTGATATCATAATCATGTGCTCTAAACAAATAATTCGATCATCTTATACAGTACAGAATCTTTACTGTTCCCCCAAAAAGCTGTTTGTATGTTATTTTATATTCCGTACCATTTTCCTGTCATTGGTTGTAAAATTTGAAATAAAATACTATAATGAAAACACTTTGATATGAGCGCTATAACTCAGTGGTCATGAGTCTGACTCACTAGGAGTTTAAAGGCCTCATACCCAAACAGGATTTAGGTATTTTTCATATAAGTCTGCCATCAGCCAAGATTGTTTATCACGCTGTATTTTAATGCAAATCTGGATTCAGATGCAGATTAAACATTCCTAACATTTTCTATTATTAAAGTAAATTAAGTGGAGTGTACAGCCTTGTCAGTGGTATGTGCTCTCAGAGTGCTTTCCAGTTTACCTTTGTAGCCGACTGCACCAGCTGCAGTTAAAGCCAATCTGAGAAGTGACACATGGACCGCAGCTGGAGAACTGGAGACATGCTGAGAATAAAGAAAACAGTGAAGAGTGAGAAGGAGGAAACGGCTTTGACTTCTGTAAATCAGACCTGAATGCATTTTTACAGGCCGTCCTGAAGCGTAGAGCGACCGTGCAACTGCTGCTACAGTATTATCATCACAAGCTATTCATTTTTTCCAATTTGACAGGTTAACAAAAATAAATGTTCAGATTAGGTTACTGATGATCCAAATATATAGAATGTAGAGGAGAATCTGTGTGCAATCTGTGTGTTTTGCCATTTTAGCAGCTCGTGTCTTTGTATACTTTAATTAGGATTAACTTACTAGGGAGAGGTAGCATCTCCACAGCTGTAGAATTGGATATTCTGGACTTAAAGATGTCGACTTTGTGATACTCATAAATGGTTCTCCTCCGAACGTCTGGAGCAAGTCAGAAAGGATATTATGATGTTAATTACTAGTGAGATCCAGTGTTTTGATTAATAAGTTAAATTTGTGATTTTGGAAGCTTCAAGAAGTTTTTATGGACCAAATGTACCACTCACTGGGGATCTGCTCTATCTCATGAAGCACCACAAAAGCATCCGACAGGCCTACTTTGACAGGATGATTCTCAGTGCTGATGTCGTTGATGTCTATAGGAATCTATGAAAAAAAAGGTATATAATTAAAATAATTTCGCATTAACAGAAGAACACAAAGAAGAGAAGAAATGTCACCTCTTTGTACACAAAGACGATGCGTCCATCGCTGTGCAGAATGGCCTGGAAGGTGAAAGTTCCTAGACTGATGTTGTCCTGGAGATGGATCCGGTTCCACTGAACCACCAATGCAGTGCCTACACAGTAGACATACATAAACACAACCATGCACATACATTTAGTATAAATATTCTACAGCAGACAAAAAGCCACATTTCATGAAAGTTGAATAAAATTATGGTCTTGTAAATTTTCCCCTCGGTCTCTCTTACCATTATCAAAGTAAAACACAGTAGAGTTTTTGGACAGACTTGGGTCAAAATTTGCCATTAGAGGGGCGATGTACTGAGTGGCTGTGAGCATTCGGTGGATTATATCTCCAGTGTAAATGAAACCTGTGAGATGAACATGCAGAGGTTGCCATCAGTATTTTATATGCAATGCAGGGAGACATTCACATTATTCATTTCAATTGTGGACGGGTAAATATATAACTTACATTTTGGCCTACTGTAACCTAAGTATGCACAGTGCAGATGTACTATGAAGGGAAAGATTTAACAAAAATATAATAATTTACTAAAAATTCATATAATGTAGTTCTATACAGTATATATTTGTAGCTCAAATTAAGACATCTCAAACTACTTCGAATACAGACTGAGCTTCATAACTCTGAGCTCACAAGACATCATGTGTGTAGTTAAAGACTAACCTCCAGTTGCCACTGTGATTTCTTTTAGTATATGACCGTAGAAAGGGAAGTCGAAGGAAAGATTCACTCTCTGGAAACGAAGAAAGGCAAAGTGAAATATAAACTGTATGTTAAAGATGGTCTGTCATATACACTGACAACACAAGAAAAACTTTGTCAGAGTCCTTAATTATTTAAAATATCTTATAAGCTTTATTGCAACTCAGTGAGAGTTAAGTCAGTTTTAGTTGTAATACAGTGCATTTTCTCTGTGTTCTCAGCAACAGCAACTATAATAAGCTGATCAACACTTCATTAATACAATGTCTAAATAATTTGGATATCAAAATATTTTATTTCATTCAGGAAAGTCAAATACACAAATCAAAAATGGATTGCCCACTAAACTTCTTCTACATGAGGTATTTAATTAGCATAAAACACTAATTGCCCATATATTCACACAGACTGATTTCATACCTCAGCTTGTCTGTGGGTGCTGGACAGGAAGCCACAGACCTTCCACTCGTCCTCTTCTATCTCATCGAGGTTCACCCACAGCTCTTTATTGGCTGCGTCTCCAGGACCGTAGATTTTAGATGTATAGTAGGTATGATCAACGTCCTGTCCAAAGATGTAAGGATTGAAATGCTTTAAACATACATTAAATCAGTATGAGGAACAGAAAATGTGAAGCGGAACTAAATTTGAATTAATGCGGTTCGTGTGGGAACAATAAAAAGTGTTTCATGCTAGTGAGGTGATCAAGTTTTAGTTAACACTATTTTTTTTTTTGAAAAGCATAAAATGGACAGATTTTTGACAGCTATTGTAAAAAACAGGTAATGCTCATCAAGCAAACACGACAGTCAAAACCAAAGTCAAGAAATGACGTTTTGTTTCTTTTTCCCTAATATTAAAATGTCCAATTCCAAAGGGGGAAAAACATTTGAGAGCCACTGCATTAAATATTTCCATCTGTCATTTTTTCCTAATGTCTCTTGCTAATCATCTCTATATATTTAACATTAAATACTGAAAATGTGTTAAATTCTAAACTTGTGAAAATTTTACAGCTGAGACTCTCACTATGCAATGTACTTAAACACCTTTTTTCTACTTTTGTTATGGTTTAATTTACCTAAATGTCCCAAACTACCATCCTATTTAAAGACTAAACACAAAGGGAGACATCCCTGCAATGTCATTTTCAGTTATGACTTTTCAGTTTTCCTTCTGCTGAACCTCTCTTAGCCGTAAATAACTACCACAATCTGTGTAGAATTGTCCTGTCCCTCCTTCATCAGCAGGTCTGGATCTGACTCTTCCAGTTGCTGGTCTCTGTAGTGGCCCCTCTTATCTGCAGCCCAGCCAGGGGCCCCTGACCTGGGCCTGGATGCCCACCTCCTCTCCCTGGACTTGTTGTTCCCTGCGACTACATACGACCTTCCCTCTGGAGGAGACAGCCCCTGTGTGTCAGTACGGTAGATTCCTGAGAAATCAAAGAGAGATTAATTATTGTTGTCTTAATCACATTGTTTGCTTACTGTGTCTTTTTTTGAGTACCATCATTATATCACTAACAATAAAATCAAAATGCAAACACAAAGATACACATTTTAGAGCACTCTCTGTACTTAAGAACAAAAGTAATTAAGATAAAAAAAACAGGTTTTTATCACTTTTGTTCTTTGGCAATTTAGTTTGTGACTGTAAATAGCCAAATACTGGCATAAAAGTAACAGAAAACAATGGGTTGATTAATGAATGAGTTGATCAACATAAGATTAATCTACAGCATTTCTAAAAATAAAATAAGGAAAGAAAAAAACAAACAAGGCAGCCACTGCTCTCAAGTTTAGGACACAAATAAGCCTACACACATCTAGCCAGCATTTCCACAAAGGTCCAGAATATTCTAGCAACACTCAGACCAAAAATATATCCATAAATTAAATTAGATTGTCACATTAAGAGAAGCCATTACAAAAAAAAACATATGGCAGCTAAACCAAATGGATAAATCTAAAAGTTCTCACAAGTGAAAATGTATTTATATCCAAATATGAAATATCAAGCAGTTCAAAACCCAAACACATTCAGTTTACTATACTGTAAAACCAAGAAAAGCAGTGAATTCTCACATTTGAGAACTTGGGACCATCAAATGTTTGGCATTTTTGCTTGAAAGAATGACTTAAACAATAAAATCGATTATCAAAATAGTTGCAGATTAATTTTCTTTCGATCGACCAATCAATTATTCCACTAACCGTTGCAGCTCTAATTCAAACCCTCTAAACTTTTCAGTATAAATTTGGGGCAAATCTGTATAAAATGATGCACGAGACATTTAGAACATTTCCATTAGATGGACTGATGCAGCCATAAAATGCATGGAGTCTTGGTTTTAAATATTTCACTCAGTATCAACATAGCTTTAATGACGAGCTTGAAAAAACTGGCACACAAAATATACAGTATGAACCTGTCAGGGTGGAATATTAAGATTATTAAAACAACCTTAAAGCTACTCAAGAGGAAATAAATAGGGAAATCTGTAATGTTAAGGGAATATTAGATGTGGAGAATCCCTTCTTGAACATCTCAAAACATCAGAAACAAACTCCTGCATCTGCCTCTCACATGTAACATGACATAAACAATTCCCCCAGCATGTGTCATGTGGCAAACATGCGTGGTCACCGGGTCATTCTGCCCCTGCAGTGACAACAGTGCGTCCTAACTTTTCTCTTCACAGCAGAGGGTGAAAGCATGCTTCACATTCTTCACACCAGCAGGTCCAGGACCAGGCATGTGAGGCCGGGCAACGGTGTGTTGTTGTGTCTATATTTCTGTCACATGGTGGCCCCGTGGCTGCAGAGGCCTAGTATGTTAGTGTCATGTGGGCAGTGTGCTGATGCTACATAATCTGTAGTAGTAGTGTAGATGTAGCTCTACAAAAGTCAGATCAGTTCAGTACAACTCACCAATTGCTGTTCCACAGAAAACCACAAAAACAAGGTCGAAAACTGCTGCTTCAGCAACACACCTGAGCCTGATTACACCTTCAATTTGTCTCTATGGGTTGTCCACCTGGTGGTCGAAGGTGGAAACACATACATAAAACTGAAAATGGCTCCTACAATTGCAGATTTATTTACCCTGGTATTTGAGGTTAAAGAGAGAATTAGAGCTCGAGAGAACTTGCCCGGATAACGGACTGACGCATACGATCGCTAACAAACAGCGATTTTCAAGTAAGACGCTTGTGTCTGGGCAGAGATAAAAGTGTGTGTTATTTCATCTAAGCTTCATTTTTGTGAATAGAGCTGGGAATCACCATTGATTTTCCAGAGAGATTCTCTTTAATGCAGTAAATTGTACAAGGAACCGTCTAACCTGGTGCATTATTAAATATATTAATCTTTACATTATGAATTGACCCCTTTAAATCACCTATGACAGAGCTGATATCTCCACTGTAAAGTTTCCCCAAGTATTTGAGTATTGCACCCTTGGTATGCCTTCTGATCCGCGGAGCCCAACTCGCTGCTACCGGAGAAAGCTTCTGCTGGAGAGGAGCAACAAACACTGGTGGCTGGTGTCCCACTGCAGCTCGGCGGAAACCGGCTACACCCCAGCCTCATACATCGAAAAACACACAGCATTTTTCTCTCTTACCACAAGTGCTTCACTCCAGCGCCCTGCCAGGAAAAAAAATGCTGTGTGGACACAGGCCCCTAACAGGGTTAAAGCTTCGCGCATCCAGGGGAAAAAGGCAGGAATATATTAAAAGATCGATCTCGGATTTTATGAATCAATATTGGATAATTCAAATGAAGATCAATTTGAATTGGAAAATCGATTTTTTTAAACCCAACCCTAATTCTGAATTGTGCTTTACTTATTTTGGAAAGTAACGGACCTCCGTGTCCTACTTGCTGTGTGTTTTTCTTTGTGTTAGCACGTTCCATTTTGTATCGGTACCACCCCGTTGGGCCGTTTAACTGTGTTAGCTTTAGCCACTGTGGAAGCTAATAACTGTGCTTTATCAGACCAAAGTCCAGGGCTGTTGAATTTGCTGACTGTTAATCAGTGCTAAGGTTAAATAAACGATATTGTATCTTTTAAAGAGCCGTTGCCTGTGGTTATTGTGTGTACCTGATGTAATAAAAGCTGGTTGCGAAGGTCAATGCCCTGTCCCCCTTATTAATGTAAGATAGTACTCTAAATATCAGCATGAACTCTCTCTCAAGTGAATTAAATTGAATTATACTCAAAAATAAATTGTGGGGTCCCTGATAACCAATACAAAACAGTTAACAGAAGGAAATACCCAAAATAATAACATAAACAACTTTGTAAATATCAACTGACCTCTAACACATGGAATAATCTAAGATTTGTTTTAAAATGTCAACTATGCACAACGCACAAAAACACACACACTGGGGCTGAACATGAACAAATGTACACTACCAGTCAGACTGACCACAGCTGCTTGATAGTGATGTTGTCAGCGGTTGGTAATGAACTCGAAAACCCGCTGTTGGATGTTACTGTTGGTGTTGATGTAGCTTAGCACAAGCACCAGCTGGAAGTGGGGGGAAATGTCAGTGTCTGCTTGTAATCCTTTAGCACCGACAGCAGCTCGTTTTATTCCGTCTTTGATGTGCCTTTAAGAATGGTAACATTAAGTTAACTTAGCTCCAGCTCAAAACCCCCACAAAATGTCACACAATCGATTATCTTGGATAAAATGTGCCTGTTTTTATCCTCCTCTTCACTGTGTTTCCTCACCACGATAATGTGGCCGCAGTCCCGCTGCATAGCGACGTTAGCCAGATAGAGTTACCCATGTGTGCCCCGGTGTCCTCATGTTTCCTTACTTTCTCAGACAGGAGCTTCATTTCCCTCACTCCCGTAATATCCCATGCTGGATTTGTCCCCGTAAAAAAAGCAAGCACGGAAAACAAAATAAGCCATTAGCAAGGCTGCATCCAGCTAACCAGGCCTTTCTGGTACACCAGCTAGAGAAGCCTCGCATGTACTGCTTCCCTTTCTCGCTAACCTGCTGTCTGATTGGAGGTCAGGTTGATCTGGGCATAAAATAAATATAAATAAAAGCCCTTCTCTGATTAGACTTGAGGATGCTGACTGGCTAAATGTTATGTCATAAGTTAATATCTTTAGCTAAAGGGCTATACAGACCCGTATCCTGTGGGCGATTCCTCCTTCGCCCCAGAGCTGGTGATACAGGCGGATGGGGCGTGTAGGAAAAGCATTTATGTTGCGCAGATGATTTTATATCATATTTTACACATATTACTGGGTGCATTCCATATTTCACACACACAAATATTGACAGTTTGTTTAATTTACTATTATTATTATTATTATTATTATTATTATTAGTAGTAGTAGTAGTAGTAGTAATGGGTTTTTTTGTGGCTCAAGGGCACAAGGAGGGCTGCGCCCTCTATTGCCCACCTGCCCCTGCTTATAGGCTAGCAATATATAACTAGTTAGTTAGGTTAGCCAGTTAGTGTACTGCTTTATATATAGCAATAGCTAAATATTAAATAACTTACAGTGCTAAAATAAAAACATTAGGTCCCAATATTCCAATATTCTTATACAATGTACAGTATATTCTGTATAAATCTTATAATTTACAGCATTGCGCAAACTAAATTATCTAACGTTAACCTACCATACAAACAACCAAACTGCACTCCATTATTTGCGGATTTCAAGATAATTTTTATGACTTACCATAAACGGATTTCAGCTTCATGAAGCTTAGTTGAAACTGGAAAACAATGACCAGTCCTGTGATGAGATTAACTGTCTTTCTCAGGGTCATCGCCATCCTTCCTCTCAGCTCGCAGCGCATCTTCAGAGCGCGAAGAATGAAACTCATGAAGTTGTGCAATGTGAGTTTACGACCCTCCAACGTCTCACTGCTGGTACCGGTCAAGAAAAAAAAAGTACCCACTCGTCTAATTAGAAAAAAAAAACGTAGACGACGCAAACTTAACTATTTATATAGCCTAACGTAAAGTTTCTCGACATGTTGACGTCCATGTTAAGATTGTCCGCAGACAGGGTGCGCGTCAGTTTGTTCTTCTCAGGAATGAAACGCTGTTGATGATGAGCGCCTGTGCCCGCGGGAACGCTGCCTTCAAGTGCTGTCGTAATTGTCACCGTTATGAGCCCAAAGCAGTGGAGGAAGTATTCAGATCCTTTCCCACACTGTACAGATACTATGTTACATGTAAAAGTCCTGCATTGAAAATGTTACTTAATTAAAAGTATATAAGTATAATCAGGAAAATGTACTCAAAGTATTCTAAGTAAAAGTACTCAATGCAGAAAAATGGCCCCTGAGACTGTTATATTATTACATTTCATTCGTTTATTATTACTCATGCATTAATGTAAAATCAGTATTTTACTGTTGTAGTTGGTTGAGGTGGAGCTATTTTATTATTATTTTTTTTTACTATTTTGAATGGGACTGCAACTAATGGTTATTTTCAATATGGATTAATCTGCAGTTGCCTGTTTGTTTTTTTGACTAATCAATTGATTGTTTGGTTTGTAAAAATTCTTAAAATGGTGAGAAATTCCCATCGTAACTACACAGAGCCAAAAGTGCCATCAACAATGCAGCTGTTGGTTGGAGCAAACAATGCATGTTTTTTTTCTGACTAATCAATTAATTGACTATTCCACATTTCATCTGTACTTATAAAATATACCAACCAAAAGTATATACAACAAAACATATTTATAAGCTCCTTATGTTTTGTATGCAAAAATCTTAATTTGTAAAGAAACTAGTAACTAAAGCTGTGAAATAGCCTAAATGTAATGAAGTAAAAAGTAAAATATTTCCCATTGAATTGCAGTGGCATGAAAAGAAAAGACTCAAGTACAAGTACCTCAAAATTGTACTTAAGTACAGTATTTGAGTATTTCTGTTTTCTGATATTTTCTACATCTACTCCACTACATTTCAGAGGGAAATATGTACTTTTAAACATTTATTTGATTATGAGTTACTTTGCAGATTAATATTACAGAATATAATCAACAAATAAATGATGATTGGATAGATTAAGATAAGACTTTATTGATCCCTGGGGGGGAATTAACAAGCTACCCAGCAGTATATAAAGTAATTAAAGTTAGCTACACCTTTACCAGCTGAAGCATTAAAGTGATGATCACAATAATGCGTCAATAATTATAATCCAATAATATAATATAAATCATTTGAATTTTACTTGTAACAAAGTACTTCTACAGGATGGTATTGCTACTTCAAGTGAAAGATCCAACTACTTCTTCCATCACTGATTAATGCTTTGTGGTCATCCTTCACCTGAAAGTGCCATCAAACTGAAGATTACTAGGAGCAAGTGAAGGCAGCAGTTTATGTCCCTTATGTAATTCCAACATTTCCCCCACTAGATGGCCACAATTAAAATAAACCTATGAAACAAGGCACATTATAAGCCAGTATATGAATATTATTGATTATCAGTGTTTGGTTTGACAACATATGCTTTGTTTTTGAGTATTTTGTGGCCAATGGGAGTATTGTCAGGACACAAAACACTTTGAAACATAAGTATTGAGTAATCAGAGAGAAAGAAAATACCTGTAAATGTTTCCCTGCTCAGAGTTAATATATAGATCAACAAACCCTTCACTTACTTAACTATTAACTTGTACCTTTTAACATTCATTCAAAGATCAGATTAAAAATCTAAAAATAAATGTGTCCCAAGAGATATAGATGTTTATCACAACTACTTATTCGTAAGTCTAAATCATGTTAATGACAATGAAGCATAAATATTGTGTACTTTGTTTTTAATGCAATACCCACAGATAAGACCATTTCTAATGGACGACAAAGAAATGAAACATTACCAAAATTTTTTAATCATAAGCCATTACTGTTTCCAAACATATGAAGTGTTTCTTTACATTGTGTCAAAGTTTCATGCTGTCAACAAATAAGCTCTTCATTAAAAGGTGTTTCATGTGCATTTGACATTAATAATCATTACCACACTACTTTTGAGACACTGGAATAAACACTTGAACAAATTAGATGTTTTATGACAGAAAAAAAAAAAAAAGAAAGAACAGCACTCTGGTCTTTTTAATGTTCTTTGTTTTTTGCTGTTATTCCATTATGTATCCGATGTGCTATATAACAGCTTAAGGATAAATTAAAGATTTATCAGACAAATATAAGTATGGAGGCCACATAAATCCTAAAATGTCATTCCTTTACGGTTTTTGGATCCGAGTGTCATCTTAGCACCAACAATCCCGCTGGCATTAGTTTGGTCTCACGTGTTTGTCATTTGTCTCCACCAAGATATCAGGATTCTTTCAACAATTATTTATTCATGTTTATAAATGCTACTGACAGCACCTTTAATTAAACAGTTATTTGTGTCAGAGATGTGGGTGAAATGAGAAACTCTGAAGAGCAACATTCAACTGAAACACTCAGCAACTCAGCAGCTCCACTTCAAAGATGAGAGTGGCATTTGCTGGGATGACAGGTGGGAATCCTTTACTGCCATACGCATAGTCCGGCGAGCAGGTCAACTTGGCCACCTGGCCAATGCTCATCTGTGGAGGAGGTGAAGTTACATAAAAAGGTAATATGTTTAATATTGAATGGCTGAACTGTATTTCTGGCATCTATGTTAAAGAGGTACTCCAATGATTTATTAATTTACTTCCATAAGCTGGAGTTTTATTAAAAAAAAGAAATGTCAATATCAATGCAACAGAGGCAGAGATATCCTAACTTTTAGTCCCTAACACGGGTCAAGCTCCAAAAAAAGCAGGATCCTACATTTCTCATGATGCAAGTCAATGGTGTAGTTTATTCGACCCGCCCTGTCTGGTTAATGCTTACATCTTTCAAACTCTTTTTTCCCCCAGACGTGGGAAATATCCTCTAGAGTCACAGAAGACATTATACAGTTGTTTACAGTAGGGCTGGGCGATATCAAAATACTTTGATTAATTCAAATTAATGTTTATGTACGATGTATAAAATGTATATATTGGGAAAATCCAGTTATTACAACATGCACAAAATGGCTATTTTCAGTCAAAAAGTAATGTAGATGATAGCTGACTATGTGCTGTTATGAGTCACAACAGTCCTGTAAAGTGCAATGTAAATAGTTACACTATAAGAGCACCTGCTGCAGTCTACAGGATTGTCTTGACTCCAGATGTCCAATTTAACAGTGCCATCTACAAAAGAGACAGACTGAAAAAAAAAAAAAAAAAGAGCACTGATCTACATGCTCAGTGGGAGGTGACAGACCAGTGTTACTTTGTTCAGTCTGTCCCTACCTGCTAGGTAGCTAACGCTAGTTGGCCAGCAGACACCAGGCTGATGTCAAACAAGCACAAACTGCAGGAGCAGATTAATCCATGAGCTGACTTTTCTGCTCTGTGCTGAAACTGATTTATCAAAAAGGACGCAGATGCTCTGCTTAGTTGAAGCCTCTGGTACTGACAGTGCAGGGCTGTGTGGGATAAATTGTATAACCATCACATACCTTGCAGGTTGCGCAGGTATTTTATTATTCTAGCTCAACTATCTTGCACATGAAGACCTAAAAAATACAAAGCTCAATTCAATCTCAGCTTGGAAAATAATATTGCCCAGCCCTATATAACAGGCTGAGCAGCAGTCCCCAAGAAACTCATCTTGACGTGCCCCTTTAAAGTTTCTCTCCTTACCTGAGCTACTCCCTCATCCCAAGCACGAATTACTTCACCGGCTCCAATTTTGAACTTAAAGGGCTGTCCCCGGTCCCTGGAGGAGTCAAACTGTTTTCCATTTGTCAGCGTGCCTGTTCAACAACAGCAGTAACGAGGGAAAAAACAACTTGTTAGCTCTCGGATTACATAATTTCTCCAAATATTTTTAAACTCGAATTGTTTTGTAGCACTTTAAATGCAATGTGATGAGTGTTAAATACATTAGCCAGTGCACACGATTCGGCGGTATTTCAATTGGAATAGTTCGATATTTTGGTGTGAGGAGATCGATACCACCTTAACGTCCATGCATTCAATATGAAGCTACAGCCATAATACGGTTAGTATAACTTAGCTTAGCACAAAAACTAGAAGTAAGGGGAAACCGCTAGCCCGGTTCCGGTTGGCTATTTATTGTTTTTACCCTTCGATTTATGTACGGATTGAACAAACGAGATATAACATCTTAATTATGGGTGCTGGTAAGCAGATTTTGTTAAGTTTAGACAGAGCCAGGTTAGCCGTTTGCCCCGTTTCCCGTATTTGTGCTAAGCTAAGCTAACCGTATCCTGGCTTCATATTGCAGTGCAGACACGAGTGGCATCGATGCTCACGTCTATCTCTCGGCAAGAAAGCGAATTAATCATTTCCCAGATGTAAAACTATACTATTTCTTCAAGGTTCCATTTAAAATCGTTCACACGTTTATGTCTGAGTGGTAATAATTTAAAGGAAAGTGGACGAACAAAGTAACCTTTGACCAGTCGGCAATGAAAAGTGTCTTACCAACGTAGTGCACGATAACATTCTGTCCATTCTTCGGAAATGTCTGTCCTGAAAGGGGAAGAACGTGGATTACTGATATATTTTGAAAAGCAAACGTAATATTAAAGTTATCGAGTCACTGGAATAAAAAAAATCCGTACCGTCTCCTGATTTTATGGTCTCAACTTCTACTCCCATTGTTCTTTCCTAGTAGTGGTCTTGGTTCCCTGCACACTTCCTCCTCCTTCTTTTTTAACGGCGGTTGGCAACCAGCTTAATGGTGCATTACCGCCACCTTCTGTTCTGGAGTGTGAATCAGTCAGTAAACCATAATCTACAATTTCCCAGGGATTTATCGGGGAAGGAAAAAAACAAAACAAAAAAAACCCCCCCAAAAAACAAAACCCTACCTTTAGATCCTATAATAAAGCCCAGTACCCCTTAATTATTATGAATAGTAGTGGGCTCACTACACTACCTTGAGGTGTACCATTTTCTACAGTATACTGACTTGACAGTTCTGATCCTATTCTTACTTGGATATTCCTTTCACACAAAACATATTTTATCCAATTGAATACTCTCCCTCCAATCCCCAACTTGTGTAACTTAATCAGAACTCCCTCCTTCCACATCATATCGTAAGCTTTTTCTATATCCAAAAACACTGCAATTACTGCCTCTTTATTTTCCTGGGCTTTCCTTATTTCACTTTCTAGTCTAACAACTGCATCCATGGTACTCCTACCTTTCCTAAACCCACTGTGATAATTTGCTATCTTTTCCTTTTTCTCAAGCTCATATGATAACCTTTCTGTTATCATTCTTTCCATTATTTTGCATACATTAGAGGTTAATGCTATTGGTCTATAGCTGATGGGTTTTGATGGATCCTTGCCAGGTTTCCTTATCGGAATTACAACTGCTTCTTTCCATGTTTTTGGCAATCTTCCCTCTTCCCAGACTCTATTATACAGGTGCAACAATTTCAGAAGCGCACTTTCTCCTAAATTTTTTAACATCACATAGCATACTTTATCTTTCCCCGGTGATGACGATCTTGACATTTTTATTGCTCTCTTCATTTCTCCCATTGTAAATGGTTCATCTATTATACAATCTACTTCCTCTTTCCTTTCTAATATCCCTGGATAATGTCTTATTTTCCCCTCTCTCCTTCTTCTCTCTTCGTCTGATAGGTTTTCTGAACTATGTATCTTTACAAATGCTTTGACCATGCTCTCTGCTTTTTCCCTATTTGACACCACTGAACCTTCCTCTGTTACTATAACCGGGTATTCCCATTCCCTTCTATCTCCTCCCATCCTCTTTATCATTCCCCATACTGCACCTACTGGAGTTGTTCTACCTATCCCATCACAAAAAGTCCTCCAGCTAGCCCTCTTAGCCTGTCGTACTGTTCTTCTCACTGTAGCCTGTGCCTTCTTGTACTGGATTAAATGTTGCATATTATAGGTTCGTTTGACTAGTCTGAATGCTTTATTCCTATCCCTTACTGCTTGCTGACATTCCCATGTCCACCATGGTACCAATTTTCTCTTCTTCCTATTTTTATTTTTTGGAATAGACCTCTCTGCTACTATTATAACTGCTGATGTAAACTGATTACTCAGCTCATCGACATCTTCAGATACCGCCATCCTCATTATCGCCTCCTCACTTAATATCTGGAACTTGTCCCAATCTGCCTTCTCAAATATCCATTTCGGACTTCGGAGATCTATTGCTGATTCTTTCCCCGTATTTACATTTATTCTCGTACCTCTACCATCATTCATACATACTAAATTTCTATCCTCCATCAACTCTTCAATTACCCTTCCATTTGAGTCAGTAAGATCGCCTCCCCACACTGGACTGTGAGCATTAAAGTCTGCGCACCACACTACTTTATTTTTGTCTTGCCCTTGTATTGTCAGTAAGTTATTCAGATCCAAACTTTTGCAGGGATTGTAATAATTTATTATGACCATTTCCCCCCTCCCATCCCATATTTCCACCATTACACATTCCTGATCATCTCCCACACCCAGCTGTCTATATATTCCTTTCTTGATAAATGTAGCACAACCCCCGCCTTTCCCAAGATCTCTATCTTTCCTTATCCCTAAATATCCATACATTATAAAATTTAAGTTTGGCTTCAGCCAAGTTTCTTGAACACAGATTATGTCTGGTTTCACTGCCAGTGTTTTAATGAAGTGTTTGAATTCCTGACCATTAGCCAGTAAACTCCTGGCATTCCATTGTAGGAGGATTACCATTAAGATTAACCAACCCATGGTACATCCTGACTTGACTGAATGGCAAGGTTTTCCCTCACCTCTTCCCACGTCAGTCCTATTAACCCAAGGTGATTCACTGCTGCTTTAACTACTAGCTGAATTTTATCTTTTTTGGATTTAACATCCGCAGTACTATTGATAACACCTGCAATGAATGTAACGAGGTCTCTTTTATCCACGTATACCCTGTCATTTGATCTTTTTTCCTGCTCTTGGTTCCTGATTGTCCCTTGACTGTTACTGTTATTGCTACTACCTTTGTTCTTTCCATTTACCATACTTGCTGCTTCAGCATAGGTCATTTTTCTTTCTACTTTTGTCTTCTGGATTTCATTCTCGCATTTCATAATCTCACAACCTCCATAGGCCACATTATGAGCTCCACCACAATTACAGCACTTTGGCTGTACTCCTGCTCCACACATCCCATATTCATGATCCCCCCACATCTTGCGCATCTTCTCTGCTCTTTACAGTTCGTAGCTATATGACCAAATCTTTGACAGTTAAAACATCTCAATGGTTTTGGAACATAAACTCTCACTGGGTAACTCAAAAAACCCAGGAATACCTTTTTTGGCATATTGTCTTCTTCAAATTCAATCAGTACTGTTTCACTTTCCTTTTTTACTCCTTCTCTTGTTGTTTTCAGCCTTTGAGCTTTTATTACTTTTCCTCCTTTGATATTCTTCTTGATTTCCTCCATTCCTACACTCATTGGCACTCCTGTGATGACTCCTTTACTTCCAACATCACCCCCCCCCCCCATTTCCCTGAGCTTTCCACCTTAATTTTCCCTATCTCTTTCATTTTAAGAGCTTTCTCAACTTGATTTTCATTTGCACATCTTATCAGTAGATTACCATCATTTAGCACCTTTGCGTATATTATTTCTCCCACTTTATTCGCCAGGGATGTTGTCAAAGTCAATTGGTTGATTTTCTTCATGTCACTTTGCGGTTTCTCATTAAATCTTACTATGATTGTGTATTTGTCAGGTCTTTCTCTTTGATTTCCCTCTATCTCGTCATCTCCATTCTCCGATTTCTCTTCATTATCACTTCTAGCTCTTTTACTCCCTTTATCTTGATTGATATGTATCAATCTCCCTACTTCCCCCCCATTCTCTTCATCGCTCTCATCATTGCAATCCATATCAGCCCAACTAGCATTACCTACCTCTGATCCATCCACAGAACAGTCGCACTCAACCGCCTCACAAAAGATATTTCCACTTCCACTTGTTTTTCCCGTAAACTTTCGACTACTATTTTTTCGTTCTCGGCCTGCTGATGCTGCCGCCATCTTTTTCGGACCATGACCTGCACACTTCCTGGAGCACGAGCTCTCTGTTAATTGTGGGTTTAGTCTCGTGCAACGGGATTCGTTTCATGAAGCCGTTGAGAGTAACATGTCTCACGTGGCTGAGAGGGCTTGACAGGCTGAAAGCGCGTCTCCCCCCCCCCTTGCTTGTATGGGTGTGTTAACATGTGGGCACTTGTCTGAAAGAGAAAAATGTGAGTGAGAAATGTAGAATAGTTTTTAAGCAGGGCGGTAGCAGCAGGGGCGTTGTACTGAAGGGAACAGTGAAGCTAAGCTACCAGGTTGCCAAAGTGGGGAGGGCCCTCAGAAACTCTGGAATTAAAAGTTTGTGTTTTATCGACAATTATGAAATTGTACGTTATTAGCATTATAATCTAACTAGTACTGTTGGTTAAATAAATGGTTTGACAGATTATTTATTGTATCGAAAACAACAGTAAAGCCTCTCAGCCTCTCAATGTTCTTAATACCATTTTAACTGAGTATTTGAAGCTTTATCTGTTTGTATTTCTGTGATAACCCGTCATGCAGAGTCACTATTGATCATTTACTGTGTCAAATTGTACATTTGAATTGCTGCAATTTACATAAACATGACAAATAATTTTTATCATTAAAGCTGTAAATATACACTTCACAAACAAACATTATGCATTAATAAACTGTTACAAAACAGAAAGTTGTCATTTCAGCTCTGTCAAAACATGCTCAGCAGAATGGGGGAAAAAAGTAATCTTTACAATGTGCATTTTGTTAAAACTACAACACTATAAGCTTTAAATTTGTCAACTACTCATTTAACAGGAGAACTGGTTCGGCTGGTTTTACATCAACAGCAACATAAGACAAGTTATCACAGGATGTTAAATTCCATTTTATAAAAACGAGTTTTCATTTTCAAAGTACAGCATTGGCTAATCCTCAGTCAAGGGGTGTGTTCCTTTGCTTGGCAGTATTTGCAGGGAAGCAATAAGTATGTTCATATAATTAATAATCCAGTTGTCATTTTTAAAACTAAAAGGGTCACTGATACTTTTAGTGAACTTCCAATACATTCTTTGATCCATTTTTCTCAGCAAAATGCCACACTAACATCAGTATTTCATCTGCTAAATAACCGTTTTAATGGAAATCAAATATATCTCCAAGAAAACATAATTTACAAAATGGTTGTGGTTTATTTGTTTCATTGTAGTTATTAATCTGGACTAAGCATCAGATGAAGTTACACTGGCAGCAGTTACATGCGGTGAGGGATCATACAGATTGTTGAAGAAGGAAAAGTCTGATTCAGTTCCATGTTGTGTGCCCTGGAAGGAAACAAATGTTTTAATCATCTGAACTCTGAAGGCTGGACAAGATGTTTTGTTTATAAATCCAGCTCACTTACATCTATTTTGCAGTCAAAGAGGTCAAACGCAGAGTTCTGGTTAATTGCGTCATTATTCATAGTTAACGTCTGATTCCTGAGACACACAAGCAGAAATGTCAGCCTTCAAGATAAATCAGCATTCTTCAGGGTTCTTATGTACATCACGTAAATTATTTATGTATTTAAATAACTGTGCACATTTTACTACGCTTCCTGTTCAGCATAAAGAGGAAGATGGAGATGATGACTCCAGCCAGCAGAGTCAGACCAACTGCCAGACCTACGGACAACGTATCTGCGCACACAGAAAGAAACATGACAGCTCGACATTTGACATCAACTCCTTTCTAGCATGCATTTCTTTGCACACTACACTTCCCACTTGCACACTACACTTCCCACTTGCACTGATGCTAACCCTTACTTTTAAGCATTTGCATTAGGAGTTACCTGATTAGGTTGTTCCAATATTACCATGTCTTAAAGGATAAGGCTGGCGATATTCTACATTTTTCAACAAATCCCATGAAAAGACCAAAATGAACAACGAATTGATCCTACTAACAAGTGTTGTCTATGCAGTCAAAGCCCGATATAGCTTATTGTTCAGTGCCATAGAGCTCCACTGTTGTCCAAACACATAAATGAGCCATACTGTTGCACTTGGTGTGTCTGACACACACTGCCCTGCTGCCGTAAATAACTTTTGCACATATTAATCAGCATCTGAAATTAATCCCTATTAAATGCACTATTTACTCCTCTTTGCATAATGTTTGCCAAAACTACAGTGCTCAGCTGTTTTAGGAAATAACTGAGCCTTTAAACTTTTTATTTATTTATTTGCCATTTTAAAGATTTAAATTTTCAGTAGGAAAAAAAAGGGTCAGAGTGCCAGAGACAGAGAGGGAAAGCCTGAAAGTAGCCTACTGAGAGATTAAGAAATGTATTGTTGGTTTGGGCCTCACATGGGATTTGTTGACAGTAAGAAAAAATGAAATGACACCAGGCTTATCCAATAATGCAATAAGACAATAAGACAAAAATCCTTCTAGAAAATGCTGCTAAATGCTTAAACCTATATCTGTCCCAAATACTTTATACAAGTTGTTGTTTACACACAATATCTAGGCATTCAGAGGAGATGAGTGAGGGGGTTAATAAGATAAGACTTGATTTATTCCAAGGGAAATTGTTGTGCAGCAGTTGCAGTGCAAAGTAGGAACTAGTGCAAATGTATAGAGTGCAAATAAAAACAATAACGATTATCAATAGGTGCCAAAACCAAATGTACACAATGCCAGAAATGTAAACAGGTTAACGGTAAGGACCACAGATATGTATGAGAAGTAGCATATAGCTATGTATTTACAATATCAAATCTGAAGTACAGGTAAATGTATATGGTTAATTCAAAATTTTCGATGACTGTCTGTGATATTCTACATGATGTCCCATTATTGCGCATTGTGACCCATTATGAGTTGTAATGATTGTAATCGGATATGGATTTTGTCAGATAAACTGTCAACCAATTCATAGGAAAAACATTTCCAGTAGAACATGTTTCTCTCTTGTAAAATACCTCGCAGCTAAAGAATAATTGAAGTGGTTAAGGAGGGTTTCAGGTTACCATCATCATCAGGAGGGTCAATGGGGGGCTCTGAGTAGCAGCCGCCAGGGAGGATGGTGACGTCATCAAGAGCAACGTCCCCACCTGTGTTCATCCCCCTCTGATACACAAACACAAACTGTGACAAACAAAAGAGAGTTAGACAGTTTAAACATATTAACCAACAACAGCAATCTATACACTTTCATGTGACTGATACTTGCTCTAAACTGACTATATGTAGTTTTTGTGTTTAAGTTGTATTTTATCGGGAAGGTCCAGGATATTAAAGCTTTTTTTTTTCATGTTTGATTCTCCTGCATGCTATTAAGAACTGTTGAAACTGCTTTTCAATCAACCTAGTAAATACTAAAAGGTCAAACTAAAGCAAAAATATATATTTTGATGAAACCTATTATAAGCTAAATATTACCCAGAATGCTTCTTTATGTTTAATAGGCACAGTGGCCTCCTGCCACTTGTCTCCCTTGTTTCCTGTCTCAATCCACTTCAGAATCCCTTCTTTGTTGTCACCGTTTAGCATTTTTCTATAAGACAGGACAGCACAAACTTAAATGTAGGTATTGAAAATGTTGTCAGAGTACAGTTCATGTTTAATGTTGCTACTCTGCAGACATTAACAGTTAGTTACCTGTCATTTATGTAAACTCTGAGAGTCCCAACGTGGTTGCCATACATGTGGTACCAGAATGTCAGACAGTGACCTCTAGTGGACGGCTGGAACACATCACTGATCAGGAAGGACATGTCCCCCCACGCACCCACTGAGCTGTCCACATATAGATAGTAACCTGATGGAAACACAATGCAAGAGGACTCAAAAATAATGAGATTATATGACATGATATAGTCAACATCACTTAAAAAGTGTACAGCTGGTATGCTGCACTAAAGCTACAATCTTGTACATGTCTGACCTGCTTACTGACTACAAATTCAGACTTGGTTCAAACCTAGAATCACAGAATTACATATATGTATTATTACCGTGTGTTGAGTTGGTGGTGTGATCAACACTGGGTCCGGTGTTGGGGTTTGGGGAGGCTCCTCTACCGCGGAGCCAGTCCCCCTGGTCGACTCCTCCTCCCAGGTTGCTCCAGCGACACGTGTTGCTCTCAAAGTCACAATGTCCAGGTGGAGGACACTGAGCGTCTGTCAGCTGAACATCATCAAAAGCCATGTCTCCCTCCTGGGTGGCGCCAGCCTTCACACCCTCTACCACGATCTGAAACAAAGCGTGGAACGATGGAAACTGCCTACTGTAAATACTAATCTATAATTTAAATCATCAGATCACATTCTAGTCTCATTTTGACACAGTTTTAGACTCAAAGCAATCAAATCAGTGATTAGCGAAAGGGAATAAAGAAACTTTAAAGTAATGGAAATTTAATTAGAGTTATTTTTTGTTTAAACTAATAGCATGAGCTGTTAAAGGATCAGTTCACCCAATTTAACTGTTAAATGTCACACTCACTCCCAGTAATATCTAGATATGCACATTGTTTAAGTTTTATGTGCAGAGGTTTAGAGGTATCTGTCCACAGTGAGGTCTGTGGATTATTCTGGTTAAGTGAGAATTTGTTTTTTGGGTTTTTGTAATTTGGGTGACCTCATCCTTTAAAAGAGCTATAATAGTCCCAACTAATACTGCCTTAAAAGTTCCTGATGTTGTTTACAGGATTTCATAAATTTTTTATAAGTATAAAGTAGCATAAAATGAAAACATTCAAACAAGTAAAAGTACTTGTACAAGTAGTACAAATGTACTTAAGTACAGTACTTGAGGGAGTGTACTTAATTAACTCCCACCATTGTCCATCTCTGTTCCTCTGTATTACCAGACTGTTTCGGGCAGATGTTGGTGACTCACCCTGTAAGGCTGAACTCGAGGCAGAAGTGACGCCTGAGCGAATCTCCACAGCCGGCCCTGGTCTCCTGTCTGAGAGAAAATCAGAGCTTGCTTCCCTTCTTCACTCTGCTGGTAAACGTTCAGCATCCCCATTCCTTTGCCATACATGTGGTACCACAGCTGCACACAAGCTCCTTTGCCTGAAGGTCCATATGAAGGAAAACTATATCAAATGAGATTCTGTAACTGAAATATCACAGGGAATATCCAGAGTGTATTGCAACACACCAACACAACATAGTTTTGTTCATCTTTTACCCCTGTAAACTTTAGACTGCTTAGATGTCCAGATATTTGTGTTTTATTGCAGAGAAAAGCATTGTTGGAGTACATTTACTCAAGTACTGTACTTACGTACAAATTTCAGTTACTTGAGTATTTCCATTTTATGCTACTTTATACTTCTAGTTCACTACATTTCAAAGGGAAATATTGTACTTTTACTTCACTACATTTACTTGACAGCTATAGTTACTTTATTTGACAGCTGGAGTCATTAGTTACTTTACAAATTAGCATTTTACATACAAACCATATCAAATAATTATGAAATATGATGCATTGTTATAGATTTAACTAACCTACAGTATATACAATTAGAGCTGTAATGATTAACTGAATAAGTGATTAGTTGATCGACAGAAAATAAAAACTATTTTGATAAATGATTAATCATCATTTTCCATGCAATAATCACAAACATTTCATGATTCTAGCTTCTCAAAAGTAAGGATTTACTGCTTTTCCTTGTCTTAAATTACAGTAAACAGAATAGTTTTGAGGTCTGTACAATTGGTTGGACAAAACAAGCATTGTGTCATTTTAGGCTCTGGGTAATTGTGGTGGCATTTCTCACTATTTTCTGAAGTTTTACAAACCACACAATCAATTGATTAATGGAGAAAATAATCAGCAGATTAGTCCATAATGAAAATCCTCATTAGTTGCAGCCTTATATAAAAGTTTAAAATTAACTCCACCAACCAACTACAACAGTAAAATGCTGCTTTCACAATCATGCAGGAGTAATAATCCAATGATTAAACAGTCACAGCCATTTTTCTGCATTGAGTACTTTTACTTTTGATACTTTAAGTACATTTTTCTGATCATACTTTACATACTTAACTAATAATTTCAATGCAGTATTTTACTTGTAACGGGAGTATTTTTACAGCGCGGTATTAGTAGTTTTACTTAAGTAAATGATCTCAATTCTTCCTCCACCACTGAAGAAAAGTGTCAAAAAAAAAGTCAGCAGTATGATCAATTAATACACTATCAGTTAAATAAATTAAATGGCCAGTTTACTGGGCAGAGAAAGGAGATCCTAGACATTTGTGAGATGTTGGAACTGGTGGGTCAAACCCTACAATCACACTGTATTCAAATGTCTTAAATCAGGTGTCTTCCCTATTAGGACATTTAACTGAACGTTTTGGCCCTGTCTGGATGTGATTCAGTGTGTGGAGGAAAGTGGCCGCTGAGAGCTTATTCTCAATCTAACTGTTGTACTATCTTGCTAATTGTGGGAAAACAAGAGTAGAACTAAATCAGAGCCAATCGATGGGAGCATAATGTTGATCTTAGCTTGTAGATCTCAAAGGAAATATTCAGACAACAGTGGAGGACATACTGGTGACTGTCTCACCTGCAGGGTACAGCGGTGAAGACATTTTTGCGGTCTGTCCGGCGCGGTCAGCAGCAGAGGAGGACAGGTAGTAGTAATGTCCCGCGGGTGTGTTGGTGGTGTGGTCGCTGTCTGGCCCAGTGTTGGGGCTGGGGGTGGAGCCCGACCGTCTGACCCAGTCAAAGTCATCGGTGGTCTGCTGCTGCCAGTTACAGCTCCCCTCCTCGAAGTCACACGTATCTACAAGATAATGTTTTGGAATGCATTATAAAAAGTATGCATACATTTAGCAAAGAATAAAAATGGTAACTCAAAGTTTAGCACTCAGTATTGCTAAAATACTGTGTTTGGGACTCAATCTAAATGGGATGTTAAACAAGGACTTAACAGGAGGTTACCCACAATGCTTCAAAAATGTTCTCTTGCATTTGTGCCTTTGTTTTCCTGTTTTCCTGACAGCCCTTGATGCATAATAATTTGTGATCAAAAAGGTCTTTGACTGATAATTTCTAATCCTGTTGTACTCAAGTACATACCTGTCTGTGTGTTGTTTACATGTATACTGTATGTACTTTGTATGTTCATCTCTCTTTTCCTATGACTGTTTCCTCCCTGGTTGTTATTTTCTTTTAGTTTGTTAATTTTCTTTATGTTCTGCACTGTCAGGAACTTTTGACATCCACTAATAATCCTTAAAAAAAGAAAAGCTGACATTATTCTGTATTTCTTATTGTCAAAGAATCCTATGAAAAGACCAAAACCAACAGGTGATTCTCAGCCACAAGCACATTAAAGCAAACTAAATAAATGAGGAAAGGAGGGAGATAGATAACATGTTTACTTTATTGCCTATCAGAGCAAGTGAAGGAGGATGATGTGGTTGAGAGGATATGATTCACTTGGCAGAGACAGTTCTTGAAAATGTGTCTCGACTCTCTTTTTCTAGTTATTTTACTCAAGTTATTTTTCACTTTTAAAGTAGTCGACAAAGCACTAGAAAATCGCAGTCTAGTCAACTAAACTAACGTGTTAAATGCCCAGTTTTGTTTCTGTGATTTTCTCCAGCTTCAGTCTTATTACCAGAGGCAGGACATGGTCCACTGATGAGGGAGATGTCATCGATGGCTATGTCTCCTGCCTGTCCTCCCACTGTAGCCTCCAGAATCACTTGGTGGACTTTCTGCAGGGTCACGTGGATCTGCACCAGCAGCCACTCATCCCCTTGATTTCCTGATTTTTGCCACACCTACAGGAAAGACAGGAGGCTGAGTCACTCGTTGCAATGAGGATGTGAGGAGGTTTTTGCAACACCATGGTATGCACTGAAACTGTGCAGCTTGCACTCATTATACAATGCATTAATGTTATTTTGCAATCAGCATTTCACAACTACGTGAAAAGTGTAATAACAGATAGAAACCCCGGTGGGAAAAGTCACAAATATTTCTCAATCGTCAAAGCCGTTTTTCTAGCACTTTAGTAAAGGGAAGTAATGTGTCCAGACACAATTATTAATGAAAAAATGTGGCCTTCTTTAACCTCTATTATTTCTTTGCTTGGTAAAACATACAATAAACTAAATTAATTTCATGCATGTTTTACCAATGTTTTCTTTAAGGGATCAGCTGTTTGTAGAAGCATCCTTAGAGATCCCACAGTAGCTCCAAACATGTGGTGCCAAAATGTTAAACAGTATCCTTTTTCACCAGCAGGTGGCAGCAGCAAAGACTTCAGCTGGGCCATATTTCCCTTAACACTTGGTGGGGAACTCTTGATGAAAAGGTATTTGCCTGTGAAACAGCATAAACAGTAGTTTTAAACCTTTCTGGCTTTTGACCCTTTAACACAAAGAAATGTGTACTTGCAACTCTTTGTCACAGGTTGAATATATCTATGAGCTGTGAGTTCAAGCAAAGAGTGATTTTCATATGAAAACTTGCGAAGAGGTGAAAATATCCAGTATTTCAAAAAAACTAGAAAAAAGGCTTAAAAATTTTTAAATTTAGGTGGAAGAATTTTGTTTTTTCTTATTTCTGACCCCGGTAATCATCTTATGACAAAATGTTACTGTTTGGTAAGTAATTATGTTTTACCGATATGAATTCAACTTTTAATTTGTTAGAGAAATATTGTTATAAGAAATAAATTGCACCACTGTTCAGCAGTATGACTAACTGACACAGAGTCAGTTTTCTGTCTTTATGACTCTTCTCTACTTCGCAAATTTTCCAGTAATGGTCACTTGTGTGGCCACAGTGACACACAGCAACAGTTTCAAAATCTTGCTTTAAAGGAGAATTCTCAACACAGGCAATGATGTACTCACGGTACTAAATGTAATTCATAAGTGAACAACACTACTATTAATGTTATTTGTATAATGTTTTAGGAGACTGCTTGTCTAAAGATAGCCTAGAATAAGAGTGACCTTTGCCGGTAGTGTGGTCTCCTGCAGGCCCGGTGTTGGGGGTTTTAGTGGGACCAGACCTGCTGAGCCAGTCCAGCTCATCTTCAGCCCCCTGCACCCAAACACACAGACCATCTTCAAAAGAACAGCCACAGGCAGACAGAGCTGAGGAGGGGAAAACAAAATTCAGAATTAGCCAACTTTCCTCCCAGATGCTCTCTCCTGTAAGTTTTTACAAAGCAGACAATTTATGAAGCATACCACTACTACTCACTTCCAATAAATTAACATATAATGTTGATGAAACCTTATTTACCTGGTGGTTGGTAGGATTTTTCACAGTTTAGAAAAGAGATATCATCCACAGCAACAATGTGATCTCCAGCAGTAGTGTCCGTCTGAGTCACTTTTTTCATGCTACTGAACCAAACCTAAGAATAAAAATGATTACATTCATGCGTTTGATGGATTAGTGTCCTAAAAAAAAAAGGAAACATTGCACTGCACTGCACTTCAAATATCCTGTACATGGACATATTTTGGAAAATGTAATGCAGTTTCCAACATTCATACACCATCCTCACCCTTATGCTCACCCTACACTACTGAGACTGATATTCACATCCCATACCCTTTCTCTGTTTTGAGTTGCCTGTTTATTAGGTACAGCTAGCCAAAAATAATGCAGTCTAATATGAGCAGTAGCTTCAACCTTCATGAAGGTTATAATGTTCAGTTTTTGGTGAAAATATTTGACAGAGGTGTTGATTTATGGACATTTATACATTTCTCAGTATAACACAGTATAATTCAACTATAACTATAAATGTAACAGCCAAAATGATCATTAAGTTAAATCAACACCTTTCTAAACAGTTTAAACAAAAACTGAACATTATAGCCTTTATGAAGGTGGGATTTATTGCAGGGTTGTTGTGTTAGACTGCATTAGTTTCAGACATGTACTGTACCTAATAAACTGGCAACTGAGTGTATTTCCATATATATTTAGCAATATAGTACATACCAATAAGGATATAATAACAGGATTGTACATGTTTTTTGTTTTTTATCTTATCAAGATATACTGCAAATGGTAGATGTGGTATACTGAAAATACTGTATATGGCAATTTTTTTTACACTATACAAAAGTAGCATTATGTGATATTTTCTGCAATACATGGAAAATATAGAATTTTATTCTTTCTAACTTTCGAATGGATGTTTCCTTATTCGATCTCCATTCATTGTGAATGTCACCACATTAAAGAAAAACACACCACAAGCTGCCATGATAGTCCAAAATCTCCCATAGGTATTGAATTGGATTGAGATCTTGTGACTGTGAAGGTCGTATCATATTTATATGATTCAACCATTCAGCGAACCCTCGGGCCCTCTATAGAAGCTTCTTCATAATGTTTTTATACTCATTTAATAGTTATTTTTTCTAATTTGTCACTTGTCTGCATGTCCCTTTCATTAGGATTAAAATATAACTGTTCAGCAGATACTCGAGCACACACCTTATAAGGCTGCTGGTGCGGGCCTAGAGGCAGATGCTCTGGGGTCCAATGGGAGACAGTGTTGTGACTGCGTGACCACAGGATTGCTTCACTCCCCTCAGCTTGCTGCATAAGCACTCTGAGTGACCCAGCACTCTGTGCCCTGATGTGGAAGTGAAACCTGCGTTTAGGAAACAAGGAAGGAAGAAGGGGAGAGTGTTGGATTGGGAAGAGAGTTGCGTGGTAGAGAGACACGGTCGGTGGAGCGCATTGAGCAATTCATACTTGAATATTCAACCCTATATCAAAACAAATATTCTACAGACATTATGGATGATGAGAAATGTGGCCATCAATGTCATGGTTATCACTTACAGAATCTGGCAGTAGGGGGATGAAGGGGGGAGTGGGGGACTCTGGAGTCGGGCCTCACTCTGTTTGGACCCCTGACTGAAATTCACTCTCATGTAGTAGCCTGAGAACGAGGGAAAACATCCTAAATTCACAAAGTTGACACAAACATGCTGATTCAACTGCTGTGGGAAGAGTACAGTTATGATCATTTCAGGGCCATGTCATTTAAAATGTTGAACATCTTGAATTCTTGTGCTGTGGGTCCATAAAATCAATACACTATTATTCAGTCAATAAGCCACTAAAGTCACCTGTGTCTGTAGTGTGATCAGTGGGCGGCTCGGTGTTGTTACTGGCTTTCTGTCTCTGCCACCTGCTCTGTCCATCACTGGTGTCAGTCCATCGGCACTGGTTACTCTCAAATGTGCACGGACCTGAAAGTTTAAGGCAGGACATGAGTAATGCTGCTGGGGAAAAAAGGGAGGTGAATATTGGTTCATGAATCACATGTTTTTGAGAGAACGTTTAAAATAATCTGCTTTTGTGACATTGTGTGCAACAGAGAACCTGTGTGAACTTGAAATTTAACACAGTAACAAAATGTGTACAATTGAAATAGACCATCATGTCTGTGCTTGACTATAAAGATATCTTGTGCTCTCATGCTGCTCATTCCACCTTAAAATAATTTGATGCAGTTTACCACTGTGCACTGTGCTTCACTACAGGAGATAAATATTGTGTACTACATGGAAAACTAGGCTGGTGCTCACAAGCAACAAGAAGAGAACTACACACTATCGTTTTTGTTTATTATTGTATAAGGCAGAGAGCAGCAACTACAGAAGCAGTGAAGTTGATAAAAAAGGGTTTCAAGCTGCGTAACAGATAGAAAGTTTGTAATGCCTTTATTTGCCTTTTTAGACTGATTATTTTACCCCAGAAATTATTGTTATAGAATCTACATAATACCTAAAAACATAAATACTGCACTATGCCTTTCACTAATCAGGGAATGTGAGGGGAAAACACAGTATCTACCAACAAAATGTGTTCTTTCAGCTTTCCTGTCCATTTAGCTAGTTTGTTTAAGAACATTTTAAAAACTTTATTTGTATTATTAAAGTGGATTTAAATGTATCTCTGTTTTGCTGTGTTTCTGATTGGCCTTCTACTATTAATATTTATGTTGAAATCAATCAATTATAATAGCTGTGGCTATCTTATGAGCTAGCTTTAACTTGATACAGCTGTCTTGCTGTTTTAACTATTCAGTTGGCTGTCTTTCTGTGGCAGAGCGCAGAGCCGACAGATTACACAACCAGAGTGCAGTTACTGTAGTTTGGTTTTTAGCTCTGTTTTGTAGTTAGCCTACTGCAAATCTGACATGCTGTTTCTCAGTAATTATACATTTCTATGGCAGAATAATTGGCAAGACAGAAGACAAAAGGTCAGATTCTGGTCTTAAATCTTTTGTTTTTTTATGTACTAACTGCAATACAATAACACCAAAAATGAAAATAATTTGCATCTTTCAAAATGTATAGCTACTCTGTCAGTTCTCTATCTGATGCAGGGGATCTCAGCTTATTGCAATACAATCTTCCTCCATCAAGAACTTCATATTTAGACTTAAGGTTTATTTGATGAGCTAAACTATAACAATTTTCTATATATATATATATATATATATAGTATTACAGCTAATCAGGTTACCTAATAATTGAACATACTGTATAAAAGGTCAAAAAGTATATGTAATAAAATGCACTTTTTGACATGCCAAATCATTTTCTCATTATGTTATTTGTCAGCAAAACTTATTCTTTCTCAATCCCTCACCACATGACTAATTTTATGTACAGCTGGCTTCATCAAATAGAAGCAGTAATTTTTACCCACATGCTCAACTCATCTTTTTCTCCCCTACTTAAAAGAATGAGATTACCACCCTGCTTTACCACTAGCCTGCTAATGAATCCATCTGAGCAAAAATGTATTTGTTATTGTAATACATTGTATACTGCTGACAAAATGGTAGAAGCATTTGTACTGCAGGTCTCCACAGCCTGTTATAGATGGATGCAGTAAATGCAACACGCAGCTCACCACAGCCATCCTCGTCCTCCCCCTGGGGGCAGTCTGGATGATAATCACACTGTAAAGTAGCCAGAATACACGCTTTTCCAGCTGACTGCCAACAGAAAAACTCATTATCCTGTAACACCAAAGAAAGAGGATTATTTTCAGCAGGTTTACAGACTTGTGTTATGGAAAACCTTATTAGTATTAGTTATGTCAAGTAGTTTACCTGACAGGGGTGGATTGGTGCAGTTGATGTTGAGGCTGAGGGTGTGGCTGGAGAAGTGGGTGTGTTAGAGGATGTAGGTGGGGCAGAGGTGGGTGATGGCAGTTTGTTGTTGTCAGGGTCAAATACACACTCCCTGGAGAAAGAGATATCGTCCAGCGCAACCAGCCCTCTGCGACCATCACCTCGCTCATATCTGAAGACAATCTGAGAAGGAATTGTTTGTTACTACCTTTTACTTCTGTTATTATGAACTATCAGTGATAAAAGACATCATAAACAAAGTATCAAAGTAAAGTCAAGGCCAAATTTGTGATACTAATTTTGTATAACCATCAATGCCATTGATATGAATCTATTTAAATCCACAATAATTTATTTTTTTGGCTGATTGGATGGAGGGCGATGGAGCAAAATTAGCATTCATTTGGAGTCATGTTTCTGGCCACCTGACGAACCAAAGTCCCATTTTCACTCTCCTTGGGTTTGGTCTCCACTAAAATAATAGGTTCCTCTATGTACGCCAGCTAGTTGCTAATTGTGTCTGTCTGTTGTTTGGTGCTGAGCAGGTAGTGTACAGTGTTTTTTTTTTTTTTTTTTGCTGAAAGCATCTGCTTGCTGTAGCTGAAAACAACACTGATGAGAGTGGTGAGAGTGAACCACAACATTCAAGTCATTGCCTGTAAAACCAAACAATGAGCTTCTAAAATGCTAAAATGCTGCTAAGATGCTAAAACGTTCTATAGAGCTGTGGGGAACTCCAGAGTTGGGTGATAATTCTGTGGGTTTGTGACTATGAGCAACACCTTTTATGTTACACAAAGGCATTTGACCCACTGATCATATAAAAATTTTGATTAGAGCAGCTTTAAAAAAACTTTTTTTATCTTTGCGTTCTCATATGATAGAGTTAACAATCTGAGAACATTTTCATAAATGAGGCCCTGGTTGACTGAATCTTGCATCTGTCATTTAATTAACTGTCTGTGTCTTCACTGACCTTGCTATTGTCTGAGGAGGAGAACATGACCTCTGCTCTCTGCCAGCTGTAACTCTGTGAGTTTTTCCTGAGCCATAACACAGTGTCGTCACTACCAGACTGTAGTGTCCTGGACTGGGCTGTCAGTCTGGCTGCAGCATCATCCAGGCTGAAGTAGAAGAATCTCACCTACATGGATAAAATAAATGTTATCACAGTGAAGTGAAAAAGAAGGTGATGATGTGCTTTGAAAACAAGAATTAATCACTTGCTTTTATCTAAATAAGCTCAGTCTCATGCACTATGCTCAACCTTAAAGAGTGGTTAATAATGTACTGTAGATCAGAGATGAGCATGAGATAGATAATAAAAGCTACATACACACACACACACACACACACACAAATAGCAGCAAGGTATTACTGTAAATTAGCAAATGTTAGCATACCAACTTGCGAAACTAAGATGCTGAACACGGTAAACATTATACCTGTTAATAATCAGCATGTTTGCATTGTCATTGTGAGCATGTTAGTGTGCTGACATTTGTATTGCTCAAAGCACTTCTGTGCCTAAGTACAGCCTCATGTTACTTCTACAAAATGTATCTATATGCATTTTTGTCAGCCTGTCAGGATGCCACCCATGTTGACTTAAGACACATTTAGTCAACTCTTTCATAAGAAGACTTGGCTTGACTTGAAGATGGCATATGCTATATGCACCTACATACCGTATACTCACAGTGCAGTTAAAACTGGGTAGTAAGGTTTTGGAGAGAATCTCTGACGTCTGGCCCTTCTCAGTCAGGTGAGTCCCAGGGATAACATATTGACCTGTATAATGAAATTAGAATTATATATATATATATATATATACACACACACAGTATATATATAAAAACATGGAAAGTTGAAGTATAGCATTACTGATTACAGAAGAAAATGAATTAGAGGACATTAACCATCTAGTGAGTCAAGTTATTCAGACCCATAAGGATTATCTCAATGTCAAGTAGCTCAGAGAGTCTAATACCTGCAGCAGAGTTTTGGGTGTGATCCCTGGGAGGCCCATGTTTGGACCAGGCTTCCTGTCCTTTGTGATGTGTCCACTCAGCTCCTGGTGTGTCTACATCACTTTCCGCCCAGGAACACAGGCCTTGTTCAAAGCTGCAGCGCTCCACAACACCTTGTTGCTCTACATTGTTATTATCATCATCATCATCATCATTATCATCAGGTAAAAGGGAGTGAGAGATAGTTATGAACTGCTAACCAAGAACATCATTGGTCATCATTTACATTATCGACTAATCTGCTGATTATTTTCACAATTAAATTGATTTAGAAAATTACTGAAACGATTATAAAAAGCCGCTGGATATTTGTAAATCTTTAGAGCACACAGGGAGTGCCTGTACAGTGTGCAGGGACTTTACTGCACCAGTGCATTCGGTATTTCTAACATATTTAACCATTGTTAATGATGATATCTCACCACAGTTTTTCTCATCAGACCAGTCCCCACAGTCATCACTGAAGTCACACACTTGGTTGTGCTCCACACACACACTGTTGTTGCACATGAACATATTCTCTGGACACAAGGGCTGGGGCTCTGAGAAGGAAAACCAAAAAATGTTTCATGAATGTAAATCAGCTTGAAAAGAAAGGGGCCAGCTGGAAGTGTGCAGGTAGAGCAGGTAGCCTACCAGGCAAGGTGCAGTTGGTGAAATCTATGTCATCAATGGCAATGTGTCCAGGCTTGGTGAAGGACCTGGAGGCTTCAAACAGGATGGTGAAGTCCTGAGGCATTCGACCAACTGTTACCTCACCATGCTGCCACAAATCTCCATGGTTACCAGACAGCCACCACAGGGTGGTGGTCCTGGAGCCCTCCTTTAACACCACACTCAGCTCCTCTATGTCTGTAACAGTGTACAGAGTTAAAGATTGCATGCAGAAACATACATGCTGACTCACCTATGAAGAAATCAAGAACACTTTATTTTAGTGGCTTCACACACACACTTGCATATGCAAAACATACCCTCTCCATACATGTTGTAATAGAAGTGTAGTGTGCAGATGGCGCTGGCTTGTTTCATGGTGGGACTCTGCAAGGCAGCAGGACTCATTTGATCTCCTTGGTCAGACTGAACTGCTATGTACCAACCTGGAAGCATTAGATAAGAACCCCGGGATAACCCAAAGCATTACCCTTTATTCTTTACAGTTAGTGGTGTAAAACCATGGCAGTAGAAGATATGAAGCAATGGTTGATCTACCAAATTGACATGGAGTGGAAAAGTGGTAACAGGAGACTTGGGGAGTGAATGGATGATTTTTTTTCACAGTTATGCAGCTTAAACATAATATACCTTAATTTTCAGTTGAAATGGAGCTTAGTATGCAATGCAGGCAGTGATAAGTGATGCTTTTTTTCTTGTTGTGTTCTGTGGGAATGATTCTTTTTGGTGGGAAGACACCATGATTTGTAGAATTCTCCCCTTTTTTGACACGCGTTGCAGAGGTTTAAACAATATAAGGACATATGGTGGTGCTAAATTAAAATGTGCATTATATTTTTAGCAGTGACCAAACAGCATAATTCAATAATAAATCACAGAAGGGTAGATTTCATGTTTAGTATAAAGCATTCAAATCAAGCCCAACCCTGAACAAGGATGGGATGTAGAAGCTGTGGCCAACACTATCCACAGGCAGCACTGCTACCACACATATTGTAAAAGGGGAAACACAAGAGACATCTCACTTCCATACTCAGCATATTTTACACTTCAACAAACAAACTTCTAACTATAATACCCAGAACATCTTTTTAATGGTGAGAAATTCATGATCAAAAATGGCTAAAAGATTTTGCTGCTTCCTCCTTGTGAAGGTTGTAACTATGAAGGGTATTTTGGTTATTCTACGAATGGAAGGTGTCCAGCTTTGTATATCATACACAGAATGCTTTTGTATTTATTTGATTCCAGTGGAACATCGACAATTTTGGTAACCTCTAGCTCTGACTGTTGCGGTTTGTCAAGCAGTGTAGCAGGGGAAACAAGGGATTGGACCCAAATGCAGACACAGGGGCAGGGGCAGAGTAAGTGCAGTTCAATAGTTTAATGATCAGAAAAAGGCTTAAGGCAGGCAGTGGTTGAAATAAGGGAAGCTGTTGAACACAGGCAAACAGGTTTGACAGTCCAAAAAACCCAAAATCCAGGCAAGATCCAACAGAAACAAAGACTAAATACACAGAACACAGGGGAAACAAATGCAGGTATGCTTGACATAGTGACACTGACGATTTGACAAAGATCAACGGAAGCACACAGACATAAATACACATGTGAAGGAAGGATAACAAGACACAGGTGAAAACATAACTAGACACAAGTGCAACTAATCGGGACAGGACAGACAATCAAAACAGGCAGGAAAAGCAAACAAAGACAGGAAATAAAACTACAAGACACATGAGGGAAGGAAAATATTTCGAAATAAAACAGGAAATGACAAAACCCAAGACTGAAGACCATGACAGTGACTTTTATTGCTGTCTATGTAAAAGTGTGAGACTAGAGGAAGGACATGGATTTGAGTCTGACAGTCTAAGACAGTCAGTCTGTTCTGTCACTGTGCTCTGTATAAATGCAGTTCAGATGCAGATAATCTGTCCAACTGTAAATAAAGGCAGTATAAGAGGGGTTACCCAGTTCAGTGCCCACTGTGTTGTCCACAGAGGGTCCAGTGTTCTCAGTAGCATTCCTTCCTCTCATCCACTGAACCTGGCCAACACTGATGTCCTCCCAGCCACACGTGCCATTTTCAAATGAACAACCCAAAAATCCCAAACTTGTTTCATTAACTACAAGAAAAAGAAAACGGTTTCATTTTTTAAAAATGTAATTAGCATCAAACATATTTCAGTAATGAACTATAGAAATAAAAAACAAAAACAATATCAGTACCTTGACAAAGGCCCGGTGTGACACTGATGTCATCAATTGCAATAAATCCTCTGTTGTTGGTCTCTGCTTCGATCAGTAGCTGAGCATCAGGTCGTTGAGGGAATCAGTGAATATTATTGCTAAAATATCCATTCTTTCTCTTATTATTATTACTTCTACAATGAGCCTGTTTTGGATTACCTGGAAAGGTTTGCTCCTCTCTACAGACTGAGAGAACCTGGTCCAGCTGAGTCCACTGCTGTTACTGTTGAACATCAGATACTCCTCCGATGGCCCTGAACGCATGTACACCTTCAATATCCCCGAGTCACTGACATACAACAGACAATTGTCATGTTTTTGTGCGATACGTTAAAACAACTTCAGTCAACCAAAAAACATTTGTTTACTTTTTTGTTGTTCACAATTCTTGTTTTCCAAAAAAGTGTTTATTTAGCTGGGGGTTTTTTTCTTTGCAGAAGAAAAATCCTGGACGTTGTAAACATATATGCTAATTTATTAACTATTCCCTTCCTTGTTTCATTTGGGCTACGTTGACACATACATTATATATCATATTCTACCTGGATCCTATTTTCCGGATGTTGATGGGTTTAAACTATTATTTATTTTTATTTTTGATATTAGATCTTTTTCATACAACAGATCTGTGAAAAGAGTGAACTCTGTCACAGAATATTCTTAGTCTTGCACAAAGTGGGGCAGGTGATTCATGCCTAAATGACACTTGTACACACTTCATGAGGAAGTCAATGAGGAAACTAAACAGGATAAAGTGCATCCTCTGCATTGTCACATACTGTATGTTGTTAAAAGGGTCGTGACTTGTAATTTTTCTTTGCTGACCTGCTTTTCATGTGGTACCATAAGGTGAGACAGGAGGTGGTGTCTCTCGGTTGGATCCATTCTGACAATACCTGTGCTAGACTGCTGTGGTTTTGGTGCAGTGATGAGCTCAACAAGAAGCAACCTGAATGCAAAAATAAGAATAAAAATATAAAGTATAATGCAAAGTACAAACTTTTTGCTGTGAATGCTTTTCAGTGCTGCTAATTTTGGACATTTGAACTATTCAAACTGAGTGCAGCAGGATCATTGTTAATTAGAGAAAGATGATCCTTTCTATTGATTTCTCAGTTTCAAATTTCTTTTGTAGAACAGACAAGAAAATTCTTTGTGGGGCAGGGAGGAGGTAATGTCGGCAACAGGACATAAGTCAGGGATAAAAACAGAAGTTAATAAGTAACAGACTATATCAGTTAAACAGCAGCTACAGTGGCTCATATTCAATCATAGATTGCAACATTGACAGTTGTTAGGCTAATCAGTTAGCTAACTTTATATTCAATTATTTTCTGAGGCTTGTAACATTTTCAAAAAAACTTAAATTGTCAAAATGTTAAGAAGGTGTGTGAATGGGTAAAGAGGATGCAATATTTCGTTATTTTAAGTTATTTATTTTTGCTTTTTGCGTTATGTGGCTTGATGTGTGAATAGTATCCCTGACTTTGGTCATGTTCATTGTGCCCGGAGTTGTATTTTCAACAAATGAATTTAAATAATACCATAATTTTGTGCCCTCCACAGTTATTGACACCCTTAAAGCTGCAATAATTGATTTTTTTTAGTGACTTGCGGGCTGTGGAACAAGTTGTAAACATATTGACATATTATCATCTTATAAAGCTGTTATGGGGAGCAAACAATTACTTAATTGTACATCCAGCAGAGCAACTTTAGCATTCGTAGTTGTGTTTCTGGTCACTTGCAAATTGCTGGAAATTAGGCTGATAAGAGCAGTAACACTCAAACAAAACAGTAACATAGCGGCCTGTAAAACTAAAACAATGAGCTGAAAGATGCTAAAATGCTCCATAGAGCTGAGAGGAACTGCAAAGTTGGGTGATAATCCTCTGTGGGTTCGTTAGTACCCCAAGAATGACCTCTTTCACATGACATATAGTCATTTGAGGATTTGTTAATATAAAATATTGTTTAGTGCAGCTTTAAGGGTTTAAATCTGCAAATCCCACTGTCCATGCTGCTGCGGTTATGAATGAAAAATGACCAACGTCGCCCACCCGAGTTTACCAACAAATTCACTACGTTTGAGATTTTGTTGGGTATGATTTAAAGCCTTTTTCGTTTGTTTGTTTGTTTTGAAAGATAATTTTACTTGGGCTCAGTAATATAAAATGAAGAGTTTCTCCCCTATTAGTGTGATCTCTGGGTGGAGCTGTAATTTCTACTCCAGTTGCATGTTCATGTTTATCTCATTATATTAAGGTATATCTAAGGTCATACCCTCTGGGGTCTGAGTGGTGTGGTCTGTCGGTGGACCCTGAAAGCCTCCACTGGCCAGCACCCAGTCGTGTCCATCTTCTTTGGGGATGTTGACCCAGTTGCACTGTCCAGACTCAAAGTCACAGCTGCCTGGAGGACTGCAGGCCACATCCCTCACAGAAATATCATCTAATTTCACTGTAGAGTTAGTGCCTGGCACATGGACTGCCTTAAACACCACCTGGTGAAGGACATGAACTGTTTCAGGAAACAGCCTTAAAAGAATGCAGTTTAGTGACTTACCGTGAAAGAGTCAGTTTGGCAGAGAGTGCGAGGAAAGGGATCATTGAAAAAAAAAAAGCTTACATAGAATTTTGCAGGGGAGGACACAGTGACCTCTGCCACCTCCCAGCCTGGAGAGGGCGCTCCAGATCGTTGCCAAAGTGCATCACTCAGGTCCCCGCTCCACAGCACATGCACGGCAAGGATGTTAGAAAGCCCTGCAGGTAACCAGTACCTGAAAAAATACAGTAGATACACAAACATTAAAATCTGCATCAACTGTGTATAAATGTGTGATGGCAGCACTGGACTCACCAGAAGCGTACACATATCTCTGTGGCTGAGGTGAACTCAGGTGTGAGCAGCTGAGCTACTTCATTCTGTGTAGAGTTTGATATCATCACAGTCATGTAGAAACCTACAACAAAGAGAGAGTAAGAGCTGTTTCAAATGCAGTCATGGTCTTTTTTTCCAGTTAGAGCATGACTAGATAATTTTGCTTGCTGTAGATTCTGCTTTAATTATGATATTTGCATTTTTCCCCCTCACCTCAATAGTCTGTCAAAAGCTACAGAACATGTATTATGAATTGAATAACTACAAGGGAATTGTTAAAACAAGGTACCAGGAAAATGTGTCAAATGTGCAAACAGGGCACCCCAGAAGCTCAACTGGTAGGGCGCCTACCATTAAGGCTGTGTCCTTACCGTAGTGGCCCGGGTTCAATTCCCATGGCCCTTTGCTGCATGTCATCCCATCTCTCCTGTCTCTGCAACTATCTTTATCCGAATAAAGGCAAAAATGCCCAAATAAATAGTGCAAACTAAGTAGATTCAAGTCTACAGCAATGCTAGTGGTTACATAAGGCTGTACTCGTTGCTGTGAGCTAAATGCTAACATGCTCACAATAACATGCTGTCACATGCTGATGTTTAGCAGGTATAATGTTTACCATGTTCATCATGTTGGTTTAGCGTGTTGGCATACTAACATTTTCTAATTAGCACTAAATACAAAGTACAGCCTAAGCTGATGGGAATGTCATTAGTGTTGCAGGTATTTAGTCATAAACCAAAGTACTGGACAAATTAAATAGTAAATGGCTACAGTTATATAGCGCTTTTATCCAATCCACACACACATTCACACACCGATAGCAGCGCACTACCACGCAGGGTGCTGTCCAACCACCGGGAGCAATGTGGACAAGAGGAGGAGGGAAGCCACAACCACCTGAGCCAAAATAAAATTTTGACCTGATGGTGGGTCTATATGAAAAGTCAGAGAATCACCAAAGTCATTAGGGTTGATCCTCTGGAAACCATGAATGTCTATATAAAACTTTACGGCAATCCAATCAATAATTGTTGAGATGTTTCAGTTTGGACCAAAGAGGTTGATCGGCCAAGCCATATTGCCATCCCTAGAGCCACACCGCTAGCAAGGCTGAAAATCCATTAATGCTTTAACTGTCGCTTAACAGGTTGTATACATTAAAACAGGGGGTCCCAAACTAGCAGATCATCCAAAGAGTAATGTTCCCTTCCCAGATAGTTTCATTACAATAATTTGTAGAGACCTGAGGAGGTAAAATTATTTCACAATAAAAAAGCACAAGTTAGAAAACATAGCAGAAATATGTATTTTTCCTGTTTCCTATCTTGGTAATCATCTTGCAACCCCTCAGAGTTATATTGCGACCCAGCCCCCCCATTTTGTGGGATGTAAACATAGGTTTAACATGAGTTACTATTGAGTCACTTTACATTATAACCTTCATCTAGTTGTGGTGAGACCACGTATTCTCAGCATGAAGTTGGTTGGTACAACAACAGTTTTCTACTCACCATTTTCAGTTCCATAGGTGTGATCCACCTGATACATTGAGCCTCTTTTGGGACCCCAGCGACCCTTATGACTGACATCGTTGTTAAAGCCACACAAGCTGGAATCAAACCCACACACATCTAAAATGGTGTAAAAAAAAAAAAAGGGCAAAGTTGTAATAATCTGTTCTATGTTTTCACTTCCTGTGAACATCAGGCAATGGCGGATCTGTATTTGCGTACTCTCATTACTGCAGGCCCCCTCCCTCACTGTAATGTCATCAATGGCAATGAATCCTTTACTGTTGGTGTTTCTATGGCCAGTGAACATCACCTGTGGACGAAGGAGGAATACATACAGTATTTAATACAAATAGACAATTTTAAAAAAGGGGTTTTTTATTAAATGCAAAGTGTTTTAAAAAGTTGGTTTTGTGTTTTTGTAAAATTACTTTAGTTTCTGTCATGATGAAACTAATAGGGATCCTAATACATGAAATGAAATAAATACGGATACGGATTTGAGCCCTAAATAAATCGGCTGATATTAGCATATTGCATGTATATTGGTATCACTGTATATATCAATAGATAACTAACAAGAAATTGCAGTGCAGAAATGCCAAAGGTATGTTTAAGATTGTTTAAAAACAGTGCTTCCATTACATTGTTTGTCCAAACAAACATAAAATGTCCTGTTTAGAACATATAATCTCATAATTCATTTAAAAACATATATACAATATCGACATTGATATAATCCTAAAAAATCCAGCATTGTTGAGTTTTAGTGCAAACATGAATATGTGGTTGAGCTAAGTTTTACCTGTATGGTATTGTTCATGCTGATGGTTACTTGTGCTTTAATCCACTCTGGATTCTGGGTCCCTCGGCGAGTCCAGACTAACAGTTGAGAGGATTTCTAGAACAAAGCAAGTAATAATAGCTCAGAAGTAATCAAAGCAAAGCCTGTAACAGAAGGTCTGAAGTAACTAGGGTACATACTGTCTCAATCAGCAGATTCAGGGTGGATACTGAAGGCCCGAGCATGTAGTACCAGAATCCAACACAGATATGTGATGTAAGACTGATGACAGGAACAGAGATGACTGCTCTCTCCCCATCCTTCGACCCAGATCCATTCAACAGTAAGAAGAAACCTTGGTGGACATAGAAAACACAGAGAGGCTTCCAGACTGTGAGGCAAATCAGTGAATACAATATGGCACTAGATCAGAGCTCTTTTGTCACCATTGACAAGATTTCCATTCAACCCAGCATTGGCTAGTTTTTTTATGAACATGTACTGACATCTGCAGTGTGTGCCAACTTTTTATGGTTTGAACGTTGGAATAAAAATATAAAATTGTGAAAAATGCCCATCACATTTTCTAAAAACCAAATGTGCCATGTGTTCAAATTGCTTGTTTTGCTGACAGATAGTCCAAAACACCAAGATATTCAATTTACAATTATATAAAACAGAGAAAAGCAAACAATCCTCACATTTGAGGACCTGGAACCAGCTATTTTTTACAGTACAGTTACACCGCCCCACCTTCGCTACATGTTTTCAGGTCAGGTTTCTTACTTGACCTCTATTCTAAGTTTCTTTCCAGTGTTAATCAAATATTCCTAGTGTTGGTGCTTATATTATTGTCACTAGTCAATACCTTGATCATTTCCAACAGTATGATCATACTGAGGTCCATCCCATGGCTGGTCCACTTGAAGTCCACTACTGAGAGTCCAGTTCAAATCATCACTGACCTCCTGGCCCCAACTACACAGACCTGTTTCACAAGATACATTTTTATATCTTAAAATGCTTTATGTGTAACATAGGTAATGGGATAAATAGACAATAGAATATTTACTTAAAAGTATGCAAATATCCAAATGCAAATACTACTCAACTGGCCTTAAGTAAAACTCAAAATATTCACGAAACAATGGAGAGATAAAGTTCACATTAACAGATATAGTATTAAGTCAATTATGGAGTCTGAATTATACTACTGTAGTTAAAAAATCTTATAACTTCTTCGTTTATTCAGTTATTGAGTCACAAGGTCAAAATGTTGACCTCCTGTTTTCCCAGAGTCACCTTGTTCAAAAGTGCAGTCCATGGCGGAGGCAGGAGCAGTGGTGGTCGTGGTGGCAGGGTTTGGGGTGGTGGTTGGGATAATGTCATCATCACAAGACTTGTCTCTGATGATGTGGACGTCGTCCAGGGCAAAGCTTCCTTCCTTTGATTTGGGACAAGTGGCTTGTAAAATAATCTGCAATGAAGGATGATAATTCATTTAGAAATGTGCACTGATTCATTCAGGAGCAGTATTTTCTCAAGAAAATTTATCAGGGTATATTATGAAAAGATACATTTTGCGTTACCTGGTGAAGCCCTGATGCACTGTAATCCACCCTGTCTTGGATCCATGTGTTATTCATATATCCACTTGTATTCCACACATGACGCAGTCCAGCAGTCTCATTTACAAACACTGTCAGTGTAATGACTGAAGGACCTGGAAGCACCACAACGTCATCATCAAAAGACAGAAATTTACATTTATTGACAGGTTTTAAGAATGTTTCTCCTTCTCGATGGCTGGTTCTCACACACCAGTGAGCACTAAACCCTTAACATACATTTTCCCCCTTTCTCAGCATTTAGGTTGGGAAAATCATTATATTCCACACTGTCTGAAAGTAGGATATGTTCTGTATCATCTCTATATGAGACTCTTCATTGTAGCTATATGATGTTTACACACAGAGTTAAATATTCAAATGTATGACTAAAAACTACTTACTTGGTGGGAATATTAGGATATGCTGTATTGTGATCATCCCTGTTATCCCTTTTAGGTTTTTTTAATCAATTTTCTGTTTTTATTTTAATCACATGAATATCCCTTTTTATATTCCATGTCATGATATATTTATTGCTGTCATTTTATTAATTTATTTTGATCTTATTTGTTTTGTAATCCTTGAATATTCTTTTCATATGTAATTTACTATAAGTGTGTCTGTATTCTTTGTAACCTCTATGTTTTATGTTCTATGTGGTGCTGATATCTTAAAACTAAACTAAATCTGGGTTAAAACTAAATCTAGCTGAAAAGTTACATTTGGCTGCAGTATTTACAGTAAATTACCATGCATCAATACGAAGTACGCATTGAAATATAGCTTTACAATGTACGTAAAATAGACGTGAAAAATGACAAGTTTTAACAATGGTGAATTCAAATGACCAAATCAGTGCTTACTTACACAGTAGAAAAGACTGTACTCACGATTAGATGACCACCCGTTGGTGTAGTGCCAGATCTCGAGGCAAGCACGGTCTACTGCCTCCATTGTCTCACTCTCCAGTCGGGCAGTTTCTTCTCTATCAGATTTAGATGAAGTGAAGAATGCAAAGTGGCCTATAGAGAGAAAAAACAACAAAATATCTTGGAGAACTATTTTACAAGAGAGCTCTGCACATGCACACAGCTGCATAATTTCAGATTCCCATTAAGACTATATATTCAGTCACCTGAAGTCTGAGTGGCTCCATTAAATCACATGCTTTACTAAAAAAGTACCTTAGTAAATTAAAAGGGGTATCTTACTCAGTTGCTCATCCCACTGACACATTCCTAGCCAATCTATTAAAGTATTTAAAGATGACTGACAAGTGTTGAAACATTTAAAGGATAGGTTCATAATTTGTCAAAGTCTGTCCTAAAAAATATTTAGGAGCCCATTTAAACATTGAAACAGGTTTTGCTTGCTATAATCATTCCCCCTGTTCATACCGGCCATTAAGAGATCCCTTCCTAACGCAATTTTAATGTAAGTGATGGGTGACAAAATCTAAATTAATGAAGAAGTTAATGTGAGGCTGCAGCAGTCTGAGTTTGACAAATCAAGCTGGTATCTTCCACAGTTCCAGTATTTTTAGTGTGAAATTGCCTCTTTGTGTTAGTAACCCTCTACCGAAGCTCAACAAGGAAACACTGTCTGAGGAAAGACAGAGAGGGAAATTTATACCAGTAAGATCGTAACTTTGGAAGATGTCGACTTTATTTGTCAAACTCAGACTGCTGAAGCCTTCCTATTAACTTCAGATAAACTTTTGAATACATTTTTGCACAGAACAAGGACTGTGGATTTTGTCCCCCATTACTTATATTGACAGTGCATTAGGAAATGATCGCTTAATGGCCAGTATAAACTGGAGGGATGATTACAGCAAGTGTCTGTAAGTTAAAGTGATCCAAGTGTCCCTTACCCAAAGCAGAATTTGTGGAGTGGTCCCTTTGTGGAATTAAAACACCCTCACTGGCACCTGCCAGCCAGTCCCAGTCCACCCCGGACTCTGCTGGAGGATTATTCACCCAACCACATAAGTCCATTTCAAAGTCACAAAAACCTGCAAGGAATAACACAGATACATACAGTATGCAATCATACATACATGCAAGCACAAATTATAACAACCCACCCCCAAACACACATACACTAATTTTCATCTTTCCATTTTCTTTTTTAACTTTAAAGTTTGAAGTTTACAGCAGTCACTAACCTGGCGGGGGACAGGCACCATTCAGGACAGTTAGGTCGTCGACAGCGATATCTCTCCACGGTCCATTTCCGACCACCGCCTCAAAAATCACCTGTCACTCAGAATGACAAATGAATTTGAACTTATGGGACAACCTGTGTTATTTCCACATAGCTTTGTCTTTTACATGTACTATATTGACTGAGAAAATGCAGACTTATCTCAAACTACTAAGATTCTCTGCTGAAGAAGCTTAGCTGAATGTGATAATCTACACATACTGTATATACTACTACAAGTCAATCTTAAAACACTACTCACATGCCCACATGCTCATTAAAAGAGTTATTAAGCACTGTAATTAGCCCTCCTGTCCATACTGGCAGGAAAAAGATCCCTTTCTAAAGCAGTTTCAGTGTTTTTGGTATTGTCATTTCAGTCACTCTGTGAGTGTTTAAACAAATAAGTTACTGTGTGGCATCAGAGTCTTATAAGAAAAAACAAAATACCCTGAAAAAGTAAGGAACTTTCAATGTACACCCGGGCATGTGAGTATTGTTTTAAGATAGACTTGAAAGAATGTGAACCTATCCTTTAATGTCATTGTGATAACACTGTTATTGATTTGATGGAGCTACACCTACAGTGTTGTATGTCACTGCCTTAAGATTAACTGTAAAAATATTATTGTAAAAAATATATGCATGTGTTAACTTGCAATGTCCTTTAAGTAAGTAAACTTTATTCATGTTGCACTTTTGCACTTAAAAAAGGAGATGGTACATCTCAAAGGGAAATTTCTAATAAAGAATTAGCAACTTTTCAAAGCAGCAGTTACAGAAGGAAGAAAATAAAGAGATGGACAACAAAATGTATAACATAACATATGCACAGGGATGCTTTTCAAAATGTGCACTGATTTGGCAATCATTTACTTAACTAACCACCAGGTACCTGATACGGGGTATTGGGACTGCGAAGCGTCACTCTTCCGTGCCTCCAGTGCTTCCCCTGATCTCCACTTCTGGTCCAGATCTCGGCGGAGTGTCTGTGGTTGTCTGGAGTTTGAAGGTAAACACTGAGTTCCCCCACTCCACTTCCTGCCATGTAGTACCAGAACATTAGGCATTCCCCATCAGCAGTTGTGGGCTCCATCACTGCAGTCATCACTGCGCCTCTGGACCCTACAGGGTTACTCCACAACTGGGCACTCAGGTAATAACCTACACATAAGGCGGAGTTATGCACATTTTTATTTGAGAGTGTGTGTTTGTATAAGCATGTAGGTTTGTGTGTAAGATGTTTTATATAGCACAGGATCACACCAAGTTACCTACAATGGCTAAATTGATAATTTATTCTAATGTATCATCCTCAAGAAATGCTGCAATTGAGATGCATCATCTCCCTTGAAAATTGGCCTTTCAAATTTTGAAATGTTGATGTTCAGACATCCTTAATTCCTTTAATTATAAATACAAGATCCAACTTCATAACAAGCAATTGCGTCTTTCCATTTGAGTGAAAAATATTGACCTTTATTGACCTCTATCGGATCCTTAATATATCAATTAATGTAACATGTCAAATGCATCTCTTTTTCAGGTTTTAAAATTCCAGCCAAATTGAGACTGGTGGTGCCTGATGCCACATTTGACAGATGGACCAACAGAGCCTAATTATAGTCAACCCAATCCCCAGCTTCCCTAGTTTCCTTATTTGGCGGAACACAAACTCTGAGCAAACATCCAAGGCCGATATGAAAATATGTATAGGCTAAAAAATGACTCTGTGATTTGTTTAGCTGCAAAAGAAGCAAACACAAAATATGACCTTTCTCTAGTTCCGACATGTTTCGAAAAATTCACAGCAGGTTAGCCAGCTGAGACTGTATCTTAAGGAGTTGCAAACCTTGCTCTGTCCCCAGAGTGTGATCTGTGGTGGGGCCTGAAGAGTTGGCTGGTTGGGACGTCCCCGTGATCCGGCTCCAGCTGAAGTTTGCAGACGGTTGGGGCAGCAGACCACAGAGGGAGCCCTGGAAGGTGCACTCTCTCTCAGCCGGACAAGAGCCATTCTCACTGCTGGACACCATTATGTTATCAATGGCTATGCTGCCTTGTTTTCCACCCACCACAGCTTCTATAATAAACTGGAGAATGACATAAATTGACTGAAGTGTGAGTTTCAAGATAACAAGGAGTTTAACTTGTCATGAAACATATTTATTTACGCTACTGTTTTAAAATGGCTATGGAAGTCAATGACAAACAAATCTATTGAAAGTACATTTGAGCTAACCTGTTATTAGACTTTAATAAGAATAGAAAGACAATAGTAATATCAGCTGTAAGAAACAGTGAGGAAGAAACAGAAATAAGAGGCTTGTATTTGATAACAGTCATGTGTGCTTAAATTGTTGGCTAGCTTCCAACACGTCTTGATAACTGTTCTTTATGATACAGCTCTTCACAGGAAATAAAATGTCTTCTCATTCTAAATATTCCTCTAAACACCTTCTTTCTTATGATCAGCAGAGGAATATACACAAAAAAACACCTGTATTGGTTTGTCACTGGTGAAGGTAAGATCCGCAAATCTCCATTTGTTTCCCTGGGTGCCGCTTCTGATCCATACAACCGTCTCCGCTTCACCTGAACGCTTTGCAATAAACTTCAATGAACCTGATAATAAGAGAATGTCAACAGAACTTTTGCATTTGAGAAATGCACGTGTATTATAAGAAAAAGTTAACAGTGGTTAGAATGAATCAGAATTGTATGGATCTTAAAAAGTGCTGGAAAGTAGCATATTTTCTGTGTATACCTCTGGATTTAATTGTGTTTGGAAGTGTAGCTATGAACAGTGAGGCACGTACCAATGCTGTTGCCAAATATGTGGTACAAGAAGCTCACACATATGACTTGACCAGCAGGTCGAGGGAAGCTGATGAGTCTGGCTGCTGATGAGATATTTAGGTTGGGTTTAGTAGTTATGAGCATGTAGTAGCCTACGGAGGAAGAAAAAAAAAAAGAAGTAAAAATCATCAAGTACTCAGTTTGATTACAATTTCAATCATATATATGAAAACAAAAATATTTTTCCAACAGCATTTAGTATTAGAGAATGAAAATGTGCTTACACTTTTAAGTAAACTATATGACTGAAGCTGTTCAGTCAATATAGTCGTAGTTTTCATACACTTTATGAAATGTTGTGTACTTATATGTAGCTGTATTGTTGTAATCATTAACTGTCATTTGTTTGTGCGTGCCTTTATTTTGTTTATATATGAGGAAATTTTAACCATTTATTGATATCATTGATGGTTTTGTGTTGTTATTGATTTGGTTGTGTTGCATTAAGATTAGTTGCTTTGTTTTATCAAATTTCTTTCTTTCATTTTTAGCTGTCATGATTGTATTAATATTTTATTTTGACATCTTTTAATGTGTGGACCTCTGGAGGATATGGCAGAAGCTGATGTGGATCCAACAAAATAAACAACAATAAACAGAACATGCTCATATGGGTGTGTACTGACATGTAAGTGCTGCAGAATTGTCTACAAGGCTGGATTACGAACCTGAAGGGGAAAGCAGGCAACTGCCCATGGCCCCTAGACCTTTAGGGGCCCTGAAGGCTTCAGGATCACTGTGTGGCAATTAGGCTGTGGTAATCTGATACTGTAAGCACCACTAATGCACATTATAAACTGAAATAGTAGGGGCCTGAAATCGACCTTGTAGAGCGACCCTAAATGAAAATAGAGTTTTGAGGCCTTTATTATTTCAGTTTATGTTGTTCTTACATGGTGCATTTTACTAAAAAATGTGTTTAATCAAGATGCCACAAAGTAATTGCTAAAACTTGTTTACAATAAATAGGATACTCACCATTCCCAGTTGGGGTTTCATCAAATCTCCCATTACTCCTTTTCCACAAAAGGCTGGCAGTGTAGTCATGGTACCATGAACAGGCGTCGTTTTCAAAATCACATGAGAGTTGGTCTGACCCTGCGGGGACATCTCCCTCTCCACAGTTCTCAAAGCTGATATCATCCAGCATAACGTCCCTGGCTACCAAATATCGAGGGCTGAACGAAAACAGCAGCTGCAGAAAGAGAAGTGGTTTACTCTACATTTGTTCTGAAAATCTATATTCAAAATTATTTAGGGTTTTTTTACCCCCTAAAAAAATCATCTTGTTACAGATTGCTGTAACAAGATGAAAGAATGAATATTTTTATATAAGTATGGCTGCGTTGACTACATTCTGGGCCCCAGGGGGAAAAAATTAGCCTAGTGACCATCCAGTGTCTTCCCGATTGCTGAGTACTACCTGGCCCAGGTTTGCTTTGTGTCTGTTAGTTTATGGCAACACAATATGTTGAGGAATATGTACCAGGTAAAATAATTAACCCTAAGGTGCTTTATTGATTCCCCAAGGGGAAATGAGTTGTTATATAAGAACAGGAAACAGAGCAGATAAAGATACAATAAAATTTAGAGGTACAATAAAGATTAAGAAATAAAAAAGTGCTACACCATGAATCTAAATTAAATTATAGCTAAGTTAAAGCTAAGGTTCAGTAAGTTAAGCTGTGGGCTACAACTTGAGCCCTGGTTTTTTTAGCCTATATTTGTTTACATTATTTTACATTTTTCTCAGCTATTAGAAGTTCCTACTTGCAATTACTTTGACACTGAAAATAATTAAAAATGTGATGATTAATATTTCACAAGTTCTGCAGTTGTAAGGAGCGTCTTTTTTCTATGATTTCTAAGCGGATTTATGACATCCTCCGAAAGTTTAAGTCACACTAAATCTAAAAATATCTGTATTGTATCATGTATGTGTGCTGTGATTTGACTGACTTATGACTCAGGAAGGAGTACATCAGAAATTGTACTCCTTCTGAGGAAATTGTACTCAGAAGGAGTACAATTTCTGATGCAAATTGTAGAATTAGGTGATAAGGCTTTTAAAGTACTTCAATAGCCTCCATGAACTGTCTGTCACAGCTGCTGCTGCTCCAACTGTTGACTGCATTTACAAGCAGGTCAAATCAGCAGGCAAAAATATAATTATATATAATATAATATAATTAATATAACTTTAATGTTATGTTATAACCCGTTGTTTTTAGAACACCTGTCTGCACCTGTCTCTTTCACTGGCTATTTCACTTACCTTGTATCCTCCTGGCTGATTACCGATGAAGGCTGTGGCATTCTCCCAAACTTCTGTCTTACTTTTAGAAATCTCCAGCAAGTCTTTCTTAGTGGTGCCTCTGACCATTGTTACTATAAGGGATGATGATGATGATGATGATGATGATGACTTATCATAAATATAGTACCAGAAGCTGAAACACATTGACAGGCAAATCACAAAAACAGGCAACAGTTCGCACCGGCTATTTCACAAATTCAAGACAAATTCTAGTGAAATAAGCCTGGACTGATTGTTTTCAGTACCTGATCTGACATCCCAGAGCTGCCAGGTTGTCAACAGAATACTCCAAATTAGCCACTGATAGGAAACCTTCTTGTTTTCCATCTATATGCATGACATGTCCTGTATCCAGCAGACAAATATTCAATAATAAGATTATCATCACAGGCTAAATACCTGTGATCTAATCAAACATTTTTATCACAGATTTAAAATGTCACGGTATCTGTTTAAAATTAATTATCAACAAAGTAATGACACGAATGGAACATGACAGACGGTTAATATTTACCCAATGGACTTCCTGTGGTATGGTCCAGTCCAGGTATTGAGGTGATGTTTGCCACCTGCCGTCTCCAGCGGAAGGAGATATTACTGGTGTTGTTCCAACCACAGGAGTGATGCTCAAAATCACATGACCCTTAACAAGGAGGGGAGCAACAGGGGGAAAAAAATGGCATCAGAAAGTATTTAAATCCTGAAAGCATTCTTGTTCCCAGGGTCATGTTGTTTATTATGTTTTATTATACTATTTGTATTGTTTTTTCCTTTTGTTTTTGTGCATTTAAAAACCTTAAATACCTTCACAAATACTAAATCCTTAACCAAAATTGATAAGGACCTGATGTTCTTTGATGACGTTCAGTAAAAATAAGTTAAATTAGACTTGATTTGAAAATGTTTTCCTGAACTGTCAGCATACCACAAAACTCCTCATCTGAGCCATCTTCACAGTCCTTCTTAAAATCACAGACGCGTCCAGCAGGAAGATGTTCTCCGGATGTACAGTTGAACTCCCCATCAGAGGACACGATGACCAACAATACTGTAAAGATCATGGAAATCTTTCTTTTTTCACTGCTAAAACATCTCAAGCTGTCAGATAACATAGACACAGCAAAGACATTCCACAGTCACATGCACATTTTCCAAACACTGCTGACATTGCACAACTTGTCATTCTAGTTTATCTGAGTGACAACTCTGGTGACTTCTCCCTCACCTTTACACACCTTATTTAACCAGTAGGCACATAAAATAATGTAAACTACCTTAAAGATAAACAGTGATACAGAAATGTGTATAATATAGCTTACCTGACAGCAGAACAAATACTTGCTTCATGTCTAGGGAAAAATGACACATGAAGAAAATCCAAAGAAACGTAAAGATCCTTAAAGCATGATCGCTATCACAGCAAACCCTCTGATACAGAAACAGTTTGTGCCTGTATTTTTGGAGTCCAACTTTTATTACAACTGAGCTAAGGACATGAGCCTTTATCGGTAAACCCTTGCTTAAAGTCCAGAGTGTACTCAGTAACCTGCACTACATTTCCGTTGCTTGTCTTTATGACCCTCATTGCATGCTTCACTTCTGTTACTTACACTTCTGAGCTATAGTTTACAAGAACTACCTTATGTAGTCTTTGTGTTGGTAAACATTTATGTGGGCAAACTTTGACCTTCAGTCAATAAGAATCAAACTCATGATGAAGTGAATATTATTTTAAGGCATATGGTACAGTGTCAGTTTGGATTTCATTCTCATAAAAATGCTTTCATGTAAATTCCAACATTTAGCACTACCTAAATGTATATTGTTGATTTACCATAAATATTTGTATTAATATTAATGTGGGTAAGCTCTCATTTCTGCAACAGTTAAGTCAAATTAGGTCGTTTATCCTGTGAAATACTGTATGTGATACTGGCCAAGCTTTACTGGTTCTTATCTGACTTTCCAACTAGGAGATAAAAATACCAGGAAAATGAGATACTCCATGTTCTAGTTTAAGTGTGTGAGGTCAATAAGTATTCTGCAAAACAGTCAGAGAAATAGCAATTAATTTTAACTCTGTTAATCAACGGTTAAACAACTTTGAGTAGCAGAGTAGTACAGTAAGAAATTTTGAAGGGCTCAAAACCTCATAGAATAGTCTTGACCCCAAAACACTACAAACCACCTTAACTGTTCAGGTTAAAGAGCTTGGAAATAGTACAATGTTTATAACATTTGCTTAAATGTGCGTATGAAGCTTATGGAATACACAACTAACAAAGGTTGCTAATTTCCTGTCCATCCAATAACCATTCATCATCTCTACAGGAGCTTCTCTCAAAGGTGTCAGGTCACACCTAATAGGTTTACAGTCCAATAAAACTCACAATGACATCATCTCACAAACATCATGCTATCAAAATGCCTGAGCAAAGGTTTGTGTATCGTCAGGAAAACATGGACCGAAAGAGGAGCAGAAATAGTGATCAGTGATAACTAAGTTAATGGGAGAGAGAGGGAAAAAGCCACAAAGCGCAAACACACAAATTAAAATTACCCAATAGGCCCACTTTAAGCCTACAGCCAGGATGCCGTTTTTTTATGTACAGACGATGGCAGGGAAACCCACTGAAATGAAGTTGGATCTCTATCAGCTAATTATCAAACAGCAGCAGGTGTAGTAAACTTTAATTTCATCTTTTCACAGCTTTCAAGTGTTGACAGCGACATTACAGAGCCGTTTCTATTTGGATTCAGCCACTACAAGCCATGTGAAATGTGTGTTTATTAGTCTATATTGTTTACAATGCTCTTGGTGCACGTGGTATTTTGTCTACTTGCCACACAGAGCCATCAATTCAAGTCATGTGCCGTTTTGTGTGCCTAATTGAAATGTAAACCACGCCCAACTGGCACAAATCGGCACTGAGCTACCCAGTGATTTTCTGACCATTATTGTCTTTTTTTCCTCCACCAAACCTCTCTCTTCTTGGGCTCTCACCTTTTTGGCAAGCTCTCCAAACAGAACCCCTTGGCCACTCAGTCAGTGGTCATGGTGAATTTGTTTCACCTGGTCTGACTACAAGACTCCCTTCCTTAGTTAATATATTTGGTTGCACTTGGTTTGACTTTGGTTTAATTTCTTATGACGTTATGTAAAATAAATAAGGGCTTCCCTTTTTGTCCATCCTTGAGCTGGGATGTGACAAATTAGAGGCTCGTCCAGGATAGTCTCTGGGTTCGAGTCCTTTCTGCAGCAGCCCGGGTTTGAGTCTGGCCCAGGCCCTGCCTTTCCGGTCTCTCTCTACTGTCCCTATCAAATAAAAAGCAAAATGCCAAAAAAAAGAAAGAAACTACACCAATAAAAAAACTGCACTAGTCGTACTTACAGGTCTTTTAAAAACCATCACTGCAGTCACAAAGCTTCATATTTCAGCAAAGTGCTCTGCCCCAAAAAGGAGAATAACCAAAGAGGAAGTGAAAATACAAAATGCTATGATAGATGTTAAGGAAGAGTTGAAGAACAAACCTCAACATCTGAATGCCTCTGCCCCAAAACAGGATATTGTGTTGCTACACTCAGGATGCACAAAATGTTCTCCTCATCAGCAACAGTGCACTATCACTCTGCTCTAATAACCTCACAAGTAATCTTGCAACTATCATAGCATTTTTAGTGTATAGACTATCAATGAATTATTGACTTTCAGCCCCCTTTTCATACACGTAAGCAAAACTCACTAGCTTACTGTTAATTTCTTGCTAGGTGGCTGCTTACATTTTTGGGAAGATGGTTGCTGGTATATTTAAGACATTGCTGGGATGTGTAGGGTGTTTGGTATGACTTCTGAGAGGTCAGTAGGGTGTTGTAAAGTAGAATGAATTTGTTGTTTGGGTGTTACTAGGACTGTTCAGGCAAACTAAGACGTTAGTAGCAAAAAGGAGTGGGTTTGAGCATTTCTATTAACACCTCATTTACGTATATATGGATTCAAAGTGGTAGTCTATCTTTTGTCTGTCACAAGCCTGAAGTTTGCATGTTTGCATGAGCAAGTCATTTACATACTCAGGTCTGAGTGGGCAGTTAATTTCTATCTTATTCAAGTCCCAGTAGCTCCTTAAAGTTGTATAATAAAGAATTGGAAAATCAATGAGCACGACAATCCTCCATTTTAATTTAAGTACTTTTACAAAGTTGGGTGGAGTACAAAACAAGTATGCAGTTCTGTTTCAAAAGGGAATCTAAACAAGCTCGATTGATTGTTGCCATGTTGGCATTCCCGCACGTCGGAGGACGTTTGCATAAGGTTCAACCTCTCTCAACTTCCACATGTAACGCAGCTGGGTGTTCAATTCACAATGAATGGGGTCTGAATGCATGAACTTTTACTATTATTCTGTAATCATACAGTAACAGATTAAATCAAAAAGACTGATAGACTGATCCAGTCCTAGTGTCCATGCTAATCCCATGTGTGAAGGAGGTTGCAACTAATCAAAATGTCAGGTGCTAGGCTTTTAGTTAATAAGATTAAGTGTTTGTTGTTCATCTAATGGACATGTTAATAGATTACATGATACATTAGCGATCTACACAGGTGAAAATAAATAATATAATCATGCCATCACTGAACAGAGAACTAGACACAGTGTTTGCTGCTATAAGACTGCAAATGTATCATCTCTTTCAATGTTTATTATCTTTCTTTATTGTTTCAGAATATCAATGTCATGCCCATTTGTTTTTGTTTTTTTACATCAAAGTGCAATGAAAAGTCAGCTCTTGCCAGTGTCAGAGTGGGCAGGTCCTGAGCTCTTGCAGACACCAGTGGCAGATATCAGAAATGGTCATCAAAGTCTGTGAGGGTGGATGCTAGACTGGACCATTGACTCTGATGAGTCATGTTCAGCATAAAACTCTTACACTTCAATTTTTTCCAGGACAGGAAGTGAATGGGGCCACTTTTTGCCATTTCTGGAGAATGACATCTGCGCGAGCATGTCTGTGTGTGGGTGTGTTTGTGTAAGTTGCCCCTACTTCCCTCCCAACCCCCCTTTTTACCAGTAGCAAAATGTTGAAATGTGCCAATCTGAAACATGACACTTTCTCAATGAAAAGAAAAAAAAAACAAAAAACTGACAGTGTCAGTGGTATTAAGATTCCTCCTTTTCATGTTCATGCTCACAAGGTCCTCTGCTTGCAATGCATGGACAATGTCTGCTGCTCTGAGACTTATCAGAAGAATGCTGACCAAAAAGATAACTCTAGCAGCCTTCGTGCTCTTCATCTCAACATGTCAATGTTCAACAGCAAATGGTACAGTATGCAGCCAAGCTTTCTTATGTGACATATTCTGTATGCTAAGGCTTTGTTCCGGGTAAGTTTGTGAGCTAATATGTCTTGGTACTGATGTAAGGTTCAGCAATCTTCATACATTTGTTTTACTGAACTTTTGTTGTATTGGAATTGATTCTCGCTTAACTACACAATGGTAGTCAAAACTACAGCTAAACCTGATTAAGGGAATTTTGTCAATTATGATTATAAGTTGATATGTCATTGTTACAAGCCTTATAAAAAAAAGCTCTAAACGTGTAAATTTGGGCTACACAAAGAATTGACACAACTACAGCAACAGAGTGTATTTCAAGGATGCTCTGAACACATCTCTAGTCTGTCACAGTTAAACAGGAAACAATGTTTTCTTGTTATCTTCTGCAATAAAAAGCTAAAACATGTTTTTATGAAGTTAATGCTGTCAATAATCCAATTTCGGATGGTTTTGATCTATTACAAGGTAACATACATATATACATGTTGGAAATTGGAAAAACATCATTTAAACAGATTTTTTTTCACATCTCTGCAGATTCCCCATTCTCACTCACTAACAAGGCCACTGGTTTTTGTTTGCTGAAAAAATCAACCCGCTGCCTCGATGTGCGCTGGACTACTGGTGATCGGCTTTTTGTTACCTCAACCAGAAAGTGCCTGGGAGCGCAGGGAAAAAGTCTGGGGAGTGAAGTAAGCCTCTATGATTGTGACGACAAGAGTGACCTCCAAAAGTGGGAATGCAGGAATGAAACACTGCTTGCCCTCCAGGGCCAACAGCTCTACATTGAAGTCAAACCTGACGAATCAATCACGCTCTCCAGAACTGTCGGGCCAAATAACCACTTCACAATCACAGGGACATCCAGCGGTGCATGCACGAGAACATACAGAGGTACAGTATGAAAACATCTGCTTTGGAGTGAATAGCCATGGAAACCTAAGAACACAATACATGAGCAAATACACTTTACTGTGTTGAGAGCACTCTTCTTTTAAACAGACTCACATCAGTTATTGTTTGGCTAATGTAGGCCCCTGCTGCTGATGGGCAGGTTGTTAACTGACTGCTCTTTATTTTTACCGGGATTTATCCAACACCTACTATAATCACAAAACCTATTGATTCTAAGTGTCAGGTGAAGCATGATCATGTAGAATGATGCATCAAGTTCCTTCTCACTAGATTTAGGATGAGCATGCCTGGAGTAAATCAGTAGTGAAGAGATAAAACAAACAAATGATTTAGGTCTGTCCTAGACCCTAGAGATCTTTGCAGAATAATTTATTTGACAGTTCAATTTAAGAAGATGTAATTTGATGAACTTCTTTTTTCCCCCCATTCAGAACTTTATACCATTGACGGAAATGCATTTGGTAAGACCTGCATGTTTCCCTTCCTGTACAAAGACCGGTGGTTTGGAGACTGCACTACGTACGACTCCTCAACGAAGCGTCTTTGGTGTGCGGTTGGAACAAAGTATGAACATGAACAGTGGGGATACTGCCCGACTACTTGTGAGTACTGCATTTAAGATTTACATCTCACTACAGTGAGTTAGATGCATGCTTAGTGCACATGCCAGCACTAAGCATGCATCTTTAGTCAGATTAATTTGGTTTCAGAGCACACATTAGATTATTTTACAAGTTGTTGTCCTGATTAGAGACCTACCGCTAGTTTAGTCAACATCTTTGATGCTTATTACAAAGCATGGAGTATGAGGACACAATTTTAGGTTACAGTGAAAAATGAAAATGTTTGAGTGACTGAAACATTTTGTTTTCCATATTTCTGTATTGATGCACAGCCACACAACACTGGGGGAAAAACCTTGTAACAGGAGCGTATTACCAGCTCAACACACAGTCAGTTCTGACTTGGTCTCAGGCTGAAGTCAGCTGCAAACAGCAGGGTGCCTCCTTGGTCAGTATCAGCGATCCCAATGAGCAGGCTTTTATCTCAGGTAAGGTGCCATCCGGTGGATGTTTGCTGGTACTGAAACAGATCCATTCTGACCCAACACAGAGTGGTTACTTTATACAGAAATTATTAAAAATTGCTTATATCACATGGGTTAAAAATGTTATATGTAATTATTATTAAATCAAGAAACAACAAAGACTGAAATTTGAGAAAAAATGTTCTTATGAAATGTCATGTTAATTTAAAAGGACCCTTAAGTTATCATCAATTGTGTAATACTTTCACTATACATGATCATATATATATAAACCATTTTTGGATAAGTTACTATTTAAATTGCTGATTTAACGTGTTCACAGTGCAGTTTTCCATGTTTCGGGAGTTTTCTATATGACGCAAGGCATATTTCTTCACTGACACAAAGATCGTATCTCTTGATTTCAAGAAAATTCTTGAATTTAGCTTTTTTGCATTTCAAACAGCTGAAATAATATTATTCAACTCGATAATAGAGGCAAGGGTTGTAGGTCTCTTTTAGTAAAAAAAACTGGAAATCATAGATGAAATGACTACCAGTTACGTTTTGCACCTATTCCTGTCAATTTGATGACTTTCAAGAGTGGGTGTTTCCTTGAATTTCCCTTTAACCTTTAAGACACCAGTTATTTCAAGAGCTCCAGAACCTTAACACCAACCTTCTGTTTCCCTAAATAGTGAGTTCAAAGATCACTTTGACACTGTGAGCACAGAGGAGAGATTGTGAAATCCATTTTGTTCAGGAGTGATATGAAGCCTCTGCACTTTGTCTGCAAATCTGAAGGTCCAATCAGGCCTAAAGTGCCCTGCCAATCATCCTCAATGCATTCAGTATAACTTCATCACACACTGTTTGTTTTAGCCTGATGGTCATTAGGGATATGATTCATCTTGTAAGATTTCTCTACACATTACATTGCTACCCTTGTGTTTTGATGCATTTGGTTTATTTCTTTGTGCTTGTTGACTGTGATTTTGTCTTTTTGTGTTATTAAGTAATGAAAAAGAGGAACAATGTGGAAAAGAGGAACAATTCCTTTACTCTGTCCTTTTCCTTTTTTGTCCCTCTCTCACAAACACACATAAACACACAGCACTATTGGGATCAGGGAAACACAAACTTTGGATTGGGCTGGTCCTGGACCCAGAACATGGCTGGCAGTGGTCTGATTCAAAGCCCTTCCGTTATCTGAGATGGGATACAGGTAAGTCTTCACTCCAGTAAAAATGTTTAAAATGCTCTGCTGGACTTCCTTAAGCAAAGACCCTATAACTCCTGAGCTATACAGTAGTTTAATGACAAGTAATTGAAAAAATGTTGTATTAAGCATAAATTCAACCTGTAACTAGTCTACAAGGGTGGTAACTCATGTAACAACAAGACTTGAGCCTTTAGCTTTTTCTAAGTAATAAAACAGTCTTTGCCACTAGCTGTGCTGCCTGATGCTCTGGGACAGCTAAAAAGGTAACAAAAGCTAAAAAGACAATTGTTCACAACAATTATCACCTGACTCTGCAGATCCCCTCAGCTCTTTGGAGCATTTTAGCATCTTTCAGCTCATTGTTTTGGTTTTGCAGCCTGCAACTTTACTGTTTTGGTTTACTCTCCAAATAAATGCTAATGTTGCTTCGTATCTGCTGGATGTGTAAATAAGCAACATGTTGCAAACAAGTTTGCTATACCAACTACAAGGTGATAATATGTCAGTGTTGTGTTTACAGCTTGTTGCCACTGCCCCCAAGTGGCCAAAAACAGTTAATATAGGTTTACATTTTTTAACAAGGCAAACCCAAATAGAAAACAACATTTTAAACACTTTATTTACATCCTGTCAATAATAATTAGCATTTCTTTCTGTGTAATTCTAACTTGGATCGTAGCAATTCTCCCTTTAATCCAGTTTTATTGTATGTATTGTACAGAATTATATGAAATGTCATACCTTGTGATATCTAATGATTTTAGATACAAGAAACCAAGGCTGTCTTAGTCAATTTCTCTAGTTAAATGGTAGTATAAATGCAGTATTTTATTCATATTTGAAACTACAATAAATCCTATGAATGATTTTGTAATTTCACATCACTGAAACAGGCAAAAGTTATAACTGATGTGAAACTCTTTGCAAGGACACCATGTATGTGGATCTCATAAGGAGAGTATCTCAAGGTAAACCAACATCTTGTTTTAGGAAATCCACTTCCTAATCCGGGACACAACTGTGCACTTCTTGACTCTGCTGGGCAGCAGTCTTGGCAAAGTTCATCCTGCGCCAAGAAAATGGGCTACATCTGCTACAAAGACGGGGCTCCGCCAACTCCTCCACAAAGTACAGGAAAATATTCTACTCTACACTATTCTACCCTCCTTTGGCTACTGTATTGTTTCTTTATGTGGGACATTCAGTGTAGGATATCAGTCATTCAATGCCCTGTCTTTGTTCTTTTCATCATCAGTTGAGCAAGGATTTTGTTCAAACCCTTGGATTCCCTACAATGGCCACTGCTTCCACCTTCACCGTTCTCCTCAAACATGGACTGATGCTCAGAGAGAGTGCCGCAAAGAAGGAGGAGACCTAGTCAGCATCCGCAATGTGGAGGACCAAAGCTTTGTCCTCTCTCAACTTGGATACGGTAAGTGAAGACAATAGACAAGAAGACAGTCCAACCTTCTCAAACGACTGAGATTGTGCTGGTCTGTTTAAACTGATTTTAAAACTTTTTTTTTTTGGATTCAATACGAGAATCCTAAGACCTCAACAAGTCTAAATAGGAAGTGAGAACACATGCGCACACTGAGACTTAAAATAACTGTAAACATTATAAATTGTGACTGCAAGTTTAAGAAAGACAGTAAGATTTATTTTTAGGACCTTTTTAATTTTTAATCAATGAGGTTACTTTCTCATCCAAGTGGAAATCATATATCAGGACAAGATGTCATATTTTCACCTCCAGTGCACTGCATGCCTCATGTCCAAATTCATTAAGTTCATTATAATTATGTCAAAAGCATCCTAAATATTAACAATCTCAAAATTAGATATTAATCATTCATGTATTTATGTTTACTGTTTACTTAGGGGTCTGCAGTAAATATATAGGAAATACAGTAAAATATAGTATATCTAAAGAAATAAATACATAAGCTTGTCCATTATAGTAATAAAATGTTTCTCCATAATTGCCACAATATAATGTACACAATACCTGCTGAAAGACTTAATGATGTACAATCAATATTATTATTATTTACCAATGTTCGGGATGGTACTAGTAACTCCATTCATTTCAGTGTATAGAGCATGTTATCAGTGTGAACAGTTAGTCAGAAATTTGAGGTACATTCTTCACTGTCCATGTCTGCAGCATCCACTGATGAGCTTTGGATTGGACTGAATGACAAAAGAACAGAGGGGCTGTTTGACTGGATTGACCACTCTACTGTCAGTTTCATCAGCTGGGAATTTGGGGAACCTGCTGTCTCCACTGATGGAGAGGACTGTGTTCTAATCAGGGGAGAGGTAAGAAGCACCATGTGGGTATTATGGTGCACATACAGTATATCCTTCTTATATCCATACATGTACAGTATATCTGGACATATCATACACAGCTAGCATTCTGGTTGTATCCATTCTTTAGAAAAGCCCTACGGATTTGTGCAACAAATATTCAACTGCATTACCACCTAGGAAAAACAAGTAAAAGAAAGAGAAACAAAACAAAAGTCAAAACATTTGTGTGCCTCATTCATGAAACGTTTGTATGCACAGATTTGATCCTAACTTAGGTGTACGTACAAATTAAGAACTTTCAGATTCATCAATGTTTTCTTATTTCCAAATTGCAGGTAGGTAGGAACTAAATTTACAAGTGGTTGCGACTACTCGTAAATACGCACATATTTTTATTGCGCTTTGTGACAAGTTCTGAGTCATTAAATAGCAAATAAAGCATATTGGATGGCAGGAAAATACTAGATACTATTATTGTTCTATTATTCCTAGTTTTTTAAACCAAAATACTTACAAGAAAAAGAAAAAAAACTTTCTGAATATGAGTATATGTAGTCTATCCATTTAGTACATTCAATCTACAAATATACAAGTGTTTTACAGTGCTTCTTTCTTGCAGAATGGGAACTGGGCGGATCGCTCGTGTGATGAGAAACATGGCTTTATCTGTATGAAGCAGAGTACCACTGAACGCACCACAGATGAAGTAGATGTGGACATAGGCTGCAAAGCTGTGAGTAAAGTTTACATGTAATCTATGAAAAAGTATCTGCCCTTCATAAGCATCTGGAAAATCAGGGTGCATGACTAAAACTCAAAAATTCACTTTGAAAAGTAACTGGTTCAATATCACAGTCAGTTGGAAGTCAGCTAAGCATGTAAATCCAAGCACTGTAGACTTCACATATGAAGCTAACGAAAGCTAACAAACTAGTAATACAACTTTACTCGTTGTCTCAGATAAATGAGTTCATAAAGATTCTTTTATGAACAAAATGGATTTGTACCATTTTAAATCATAATGCCTCAGTTCTAATCAGTGCTTGGTTTCCTACAGGGTTGGAAAAGACATGGCTCCTACTGCTACTTTGTAGGAACAGAGACAAAGACGTTTGATGAAGCTAAAGATGACTGCAAGACCTCAGACTCCTACTTAGCTGATGTTTCAAATGGGTAAGAACATTTCATGGTTTTATTAGCCTGTAACAGCTGTGTGTGTAAGTACTATACAGTATATTTCACGTAATTCAATGAGACAAATAATCCATGAACTTGTGTAAATATTTCCAGGGTGGATAATGCATTTCTTGTCAGCTTGGTGGGGTTGAGACCAGAGAAATACTTCTGGCTGGGCCTCTCAAATCAGAAAAACATTGATGAATTTGTGTGGACCAACACAGACTCAGTGAAATTTACTCACTGGAATGCTGAAATGCCAGGTATGAGAAAGATGCAATTTCATCTTTAAAATAGAGGGCATAAACAGCAGCTCCACAACTTTTGACTATTCTTCCCCTCTACACCTCAAGGTTACAAACAGGGCTGCGTTGCCATGACAACCGGGATTTTGGCTGGACTCTGGGATCTGCTGCCTTGCAACAATACGGAGAAATACATCTGCAAACACCTGGCAGAGGGGGCAGTTGTCACCGTTGAACCACCAACTCAAACTCCTCCCAAATGTGAGGACGGTTGGACTCGAGTGGGGACAAGAAACGTCTGTGCTAAGGTACAACCAGATGTCAACCTTAGCTAAACACTTAAAACATGTTACCTGCTAATACCAACAAAACAAGAGGCACTTGAGCTGCCCAGTGTCCTGCCACATTCACCATGATATATTAAACATGAACAGTTAGGCTACTGCAGGCAATTAAAATAATGCAAACACGGCAACTGTGGACAAAATCGATAATTTTACAATATCAATGTATCAAAATACAATGTGAAAACAAGGTGACAATGTGAAAGACAAAGAGGTCACTCGTAGTGATGAATCTACAGAGAATTAGCACCGAAATCTGCAGCTCCCCTCAACGTTATTAAGTTTTATATTGAGTTTTAGCTTATTGTTTAGCTGTTTGATTCACTCTTTTTTTAGGCTGTTTTCAGAGAAGCTCTAAAAACCTACAGTACACTACCTGTCCACCTCTACCTCAGGTACTCTCTACCTGTGCACCAAATGGCAGACAAAGTTAGCATCCAACTAGTGAACATAGTGGAAAATTTAGCAGCTAAAAAGGAACACAACTACAAATGAATGATAATGTTGCTTCGTATCTGCTGGATGTTTAAATAAGCACTGTTTGATAACATGTACTATATGGCGATAATATCTCAGTGTTGTGTTTACAGCTTGTAGCAACCGTTTGCTAACAAGTTTGCTATATCAACTTAAAAGGTGATGATAGGTCTTTAAAAACGGGTCATGAATAATTCATTTACGTCACTTTTTCTCTCAATGAAATACAAATAAATAAAAGAAAATTCCATTCAACTCATCTACTCTACTCCTGTACATATCTGGTCTACTTTAATCAGACCTTCACTTCTTGTCAAGTTTTTTACAGGACCTCGATCAAATGAGAAGACCTGGTATGAGGCCAGGGATTACTGCAGGGCCATTGGAGGAGACCTGCTCAGCATCCACAGCTCTGCTGAGCTACTTTTGAAACGGTATGAGCTGGTTAAATACAATTTCAAGTTATAGTTGCAGCACCAGACACCTGTAAAAAATACATAAATCTTGCAGCACTAAATATATTGATACATATATTATTAGATCCATCTGTATGTAAGACGATTGTAAAACGCAAAAACTGGCACATCAAGGCAAACATAATGGCGCTGGCACAGAACACCAGTTACAAGTTACCAGTGTAAGTGTTGAAATATTCACACTTACAGTGAAAAAATAAAAAGTAAAATGAAATAGAATAATAATATTTACTCTGCTATTAAGACATGTTAATCGGCTTGAAAACCACCTGTCCTAAAGCTCAATGTCAATCAAGTTTGTTCAAAACAGATCCAACATGCTGGAAGGCACATGTTTCACACTATGTTTGTATTTTCCCACACTGAAATCGAAAGCATTAATCCAGCAGTGAACATCACACAGCTGGCACCTCTCCTTTGCAATGGTTGTTTCAACTTTACCATCTTTGCTGTAGTTCTCTTCGCTTCAGCTACGTTTTGCCTCTCAAGGGCAAAAACATCTTTGTTTAAGCACTCTAAAATAAGGTTGGACAGATGAATCATTTATAGGATTTTGTGTACTGCAGACATGGAAAAGCCTGGATTGGACTTCATCTTCCTGACCCAAACACTGGTTATGCATGGAGTGATGGATCCCCGGTTAGTTAACTGTGTTCTACTTTTTACAACTAATTTGATAACCGAAATCATTCAGTCTTTTTCGTTTTTAATATGTACAATATTTTTTGTATTTCTTGTTGTTTCTTTGTGTTCACAGCTAAACTTCCAGCACTGGCAGGAAGGAGAGCCAAACAATCACAATAATGACGAATCTTGTGCTGAATTCAGAATGCATAACTGGGATGAGGACGGGTCTTGGAACGATGTGAACTGTGAGAGTTACAATGACTGGCTGTGTCAGATCCGCGCAGGTACAGTTGGAAAAATGTGTAGGCTACTGAACGCTTATGTTTTTTCTCTTCTGAAATTATTTTTAACCTTCATCCAGGAAAAAACTCTTTCATGCTTAGTTCCAGCTTCAGTGGTGGAGTGATTGCGTTCTCCCATGCTGCAAAGCTTCACCCAAGCCATATCTTTATCACAAACACATCTCCAACAATAGGGGTTAAGAGTTGATGTAACTTGAATAATTACGAGTTACAAAAATTATCTATTGTACATTTGGTCAGATCAGATATTTAAACTAGGAAACATGGGGGGCTGTTAAAAATGAACAAATTGCCTACTGAGTGTAAGAATTATACAGTAGCCCTTTCTATCTCTATATTTTAGTATATCTATGTAAATGAAGTCATCATGTTCAATATTTGGTTCAACATCTGCAGACAATTGCTATCTTCCCTGGTGATGCCACATCTGTACTGGAGCAATCTTAACTATTTGCTTGTTTTGGGGAACCTTTATCTTCAGTTTGGTTTTCACCAAGTAAAACAGATTTAGCAGGATTGAGATCAGGTGACTGACTTTCCTAGTCAGGTCTATATGTTTGCTGGTCTATATTGCCAGTCTATATGTTTAAGATCGTTGTCCTGCTGAACTGTCTTAAATTTGAGGGACTATGTGTAAAAAGGACTACAAATCCTACACTGTCGACCTAATACAGGTGTGAACTCCCTCAAACATCCTTAAAGCTGAAAGTCAGCACTTGTTTTCTACAGTGTTGAAGAGTACTGTAAATCTATTGTTCACCTATATAAACATAAAAAAGCGAAAACTTTTTACATGGAAAATGTTTCATCTTTGGATAAGTAAGGTCAGGTTATCAAATACTGAATCACGAGACCAAAATAAGTACTCTACATCTTGTATTTTTAGGACTGTTTTGTTTGGTAACCATCAATTCAAAATCATTTTGCTAATCTCAAATACAGTTAGTATCATGAAAGGTCTGCAAACACTGGCAGTAGCTCTGTATATTACAAGTAATTTGCTTGATACTGTTAACCACAGTAACTCACAGCATGAGTGCTCAAACTGGCAGTCAGATCCCTAATCCTGCCTATGCTACTGCCATGCTCCCCCTTCTGATTTACATTATCCCACAGTGCAAGATTAGACTCAAAGTACAAAGTAGGGCGAATGGCAGATTTCATTGCTTTCTTTCTACAAGAAATTGATACTTGTTTGTGGACTTACAGGAGTGGCTCCAAAACCACCTCCAAATGATACTACAGTGGGTAAGTTAACATTGCATAACCCCACACACACAACCAGGGTAACAAAAAACATAAAATGCAACATATTGGGAAACTAGTGATGGCTGGTTAGGCCGAGTATAACTTCAGTCACATGTTATCCTTTTTGCTGGTTTCAAAAAGGCTCACAATTTTCCACTGTTAAGATTACTGTACTAATGAGCAGGTATCAAAATGATCACAAAAGTCCTATAATTGACTTTTACTCATGTTTAGTTTTTTTACATGTTTTGCTAAACCCAAATTAAACAAATAGAAGAAAAATGTGAACATAAAAATTCACTAAAAGGGTCATAAAGAACTTTTTAAAATTAAATAAAATTTAATCCTACATCTCAGGCAACACAGAGTCACAAAGAGTGAAACAAATTTCACTTTTACATTAGTCAGGTGATTTAGATGGGTAATTGTCAGGTGTATTGAATTGATTTTGACTACTGCTTGACTGGCCCGATACAACAACAACAACAACAACAACAACAACAACAAAAAGAACAGGACACTTTCTAGCTTGTATCATTTAAAAGTTCTTCATTTTTCTGTTGTCTTTCATAGGACAGAGTTTAAGCTGTAACAGAAACTCAAAAATAAGCTCTTAAAATGCATAATTTGTCAATATGTTTCTAAAACCTTTGCAGACTATAACACCACTTCAGATGGTTGGCTTGAGTGGAGAGGGAATCAGTATTTTATTAACAGATACTCACTGTCCATGGATGATGCTCGTCACTTCTGTCAGCAGAGGCATGGTGACATGGTATCTATCAACAGTAGAGATGAAAATATCTTCTTATGGAAACAGGTAGGGTTTTTTTTTTGGTTTGATAAACAACACATTCAAATTGTGAACATCTTGAAAAAAACGTTTACTAACTAGAAAAGTGGGTCTTAAAGCTTAATGTGTGTATTTCTGTGTGTGTGTCTGTGTGTGTGTGTGTGTGTGTGTGCGTGCGTGTGTTCACAGATTTCCAGAAGCTATGGGTCCTATTATTTAGGTTTGTCAGTGGATCTTGATGGGTCATTTTGGTGAGTATCAGTGAATGCCATAAAGTGCAATACAGTCAATCATTGGTTCTAAGGGGCCTATTGATTATTATTTTTAAGCATTAATGGTACTTAACAGTAGGTAGACTGAATAGCGTAATTGATTTGATTTGTTTGCTTGGATCCGTCTTGTTACCATCAAGACGGATAAAAAGGTCTAATATCAAGCAATTATTGTTTACATGATTACACATTATAATTCAATTTAACTGTGTGTTCTTAAAGGTGGATGGATGGTTCTCCGGTGGGGTTCCAAAGATGGGATGAAAATCAACCAAATTCTAATAGATTTGATGACAACTGTGTTACTATGACATATTATATGGGTGAGTAATCTAAACAAATTAAACAAAGTATAACCCTAGATAAGATGTTCTGGATAAGATTAATCTGCTGCTCTAACAAAAAAAATGTAAAATGCTGCTGGTGAAATGTTACTCATTGTATCTCTGCTGTACTTTCAGGCTTCTGGCATACTTGTAATTGTGGCCAAGAGCACCAGTTCATTTGTAAACGAGGAAGCTCACCACCTGTCAACACCACTGTAGCCCCAACAGTTCCTCCTAAAGGTGGCTGCCCACTCAAGTGGTCCAAATTTGACTCAAAGGTAAGAAATCACTGTATACCTTCAAACCTGAAAGAGCTTCATTGCAAAACCTTCTCTACCACTTTTTAAATGTCATATCTTGAGCTTTTAGTCATTCTTTGTCACGTGGGGCCGGTCTGATCTGAAAGGTTTTTTTTAAGTACAGTGGCTCTCATTAAAGAACATTGAATGGATCCAGGTGTGTTTTACAAAACTGTTTAAAACATCTAACTGTGTGGTGAACGAATCGGCTTTCAAAATTACAGTATGCCACACCATATGACATGCACTAATTTACGCATGTGTTGCAACTATTTTTGTTTAGCAGTAAAAGGAAGGCTTGTCACAGTTCGATTTGGAAAGCCTACATGCATAAATGGCATGATGGAAAAAACTAAAGATTCGTCATAGTTAATGGGCTTCACAGGAAATCCAAAAACATACATAGGGCCAATTACTGTAATGTCCCATCATCCAGTCATACTTTGTACTTTATAATTATACTTTATATTTTTGCTTCCAATACCAAGTAGATGCATCTTACATGCATATAACTAATAATAAAAGTACCTTAATAATACTTCATATATAAAGTAAAAGTAAATAAAAATACAAAAAAGCACAAGTGAATTTATCAAATATGGAACGCCATTTCACATGTGATAAATTCACATACATGTGATTTTCAGATATTTCACATGAAAAAAAATGAAAACATGACTTTCACATGCTTGTTTGTAAATTTGAGAGAAAGAAATAACACAAATGAAGAAAAGACACCATAAGATGTAAAATACCTTCTACTGTAAAATTTTAAGTTTTACAATACAGTGATACAGATAGTTATCAGAAGAAACACCAAAAATATGGTACTTATCAATATCTTTTCACACATTCTTAGCGCAATTCAAATACAGTCTAGTTCTCTTTTTAAAAAACGGATGTTACAGTACAATGATTTTAGGGCTACAAAAAAGATGGAGTTAATAAATACAGTGTGGTAGAGAAATAAGCACACAGACGTTTTTTAAGATCAGATGGCATCAAAGATTAATGAAAGAAAGCTAGTGTTTGGTTGTAGAGTAAAAAATCCCTATTTCATGTCTCATCTGCAGTGTTACAGTATCATTAGTAACCGGGGGGCCACCTGGGAAGAAGCAAGGAGACAGTGCATTGCCATGGGTGGTAATTTAGTCTCGATTCCCTCAAGGCGTGTGCAAGGTTTGTTCTACTGTTTTTCCATATATTTTTTATACTGATCATAATCATATGAAATAAAGAGTGTGAAAGTTAATTCTTGACTTTGGAAACAACAGCAAAAATATATTTGGAAAAAAATGAATCAAATATCTGAGTGAAGAAGCTATAAAGTGGACTATGAGTAAAGATGTTTTGTCAGACAAATTTAAATCTAAATTAGTCATAATCTTGCAAAATGATCAATGTACTGTAAATTAAATATTATGTTGGAAATTTTGCCAAAATTCGGGGGGAAATTACTTCATTTCATCCTACATTTTCAGCATTTTTGATCACCAAAATGGCCGACGCAGCAACTGCAGACCTTTGGATTGGTTTAAATAGTTTAAAACAAGATGGATTTTACTGGACTGATGGAAAAACAAGGCGATACACCAACTGGGGCTATACTGTAAGTACAATCTATATATATATATATATACAGTATATATATACATATATACACACACACACACACACACACACACACACACACACTATACGTATATAACGTGAAGCAAATTGCAAAATTAAAGTGCAACTTAACACCAGCTGTAAATCCTGTTTTTGCTGACCTCCAGTGGTTTAACTTCTCATCTTGCTGTACACTGTGACATCTTCTGTCACCCTGACATACTAATCAAGTTAAAACTGACTTTCCACCGCAGAGGGCAGTGAAACACTGCATTTTAGCTTGGTGTTGAGTTACTTTCACAGAAATAAAAATGTTTGAAACATTATGTATGTTAATATTTTGATTTTAAAAAATCTTGTTCTTCTCTTTAGAAACATCAACGTCGTCCGGGGACCTTTTATCAAAGTTGGAATGAGGTAACATTTTCAAGATTGATTTTAAAGTAATAAATATAATATAATATAATATAATATAATATAATATAATATAATATAATATAATATAATATAATATAATATATCAATTACTAACACACATCAAAGAGTTAGACATCAATCAATCCTAACATTTCAAATGTCCTTCACCAGGAAGACTGTGTTGTGATGACCGGCAGTCCTACCCTTGGCATCGGTAAATGGGTGATGAAGTCCTGCAATGACACCAATGGATTTGTCTGTCTTCGAAAACTTGGTGAGTTTATTCTTTTTCTCTTTTAGAAATTGTCTGAGGCTTAAAAATGAATCATGCGATATCTACACAGTACGTACGTCTTACATTAAAGCCCCAAATTGCATCTGGTGTACAGCACCATTCTGCCCAGTAAGTAGAAATTTTTAAATAATGGGCTAAATCATACAAAATTAACTTACAGTTCCTGTGACAATAATCATGTCTGTAATAATGGGGAGGAAAAACCTGATTTCATCTCTGATTTCATCATGATTTCTCTCCTCTCAACAGACCCAAATAGCCATCCTCAACCAGAGCCAACAATTCCTAACATTTATGTATCTTTGGGAAATGACAGCATCAAGGTTGTGACTAAAAATCTGACCTGGGAAGATGCCAAGACCCACTGTGAAGGTGATAAAGCCAACCTAGCTAGCCTGCGAAATGAGTGGACACAGGCTTATGTCGAGCTGCTGGCTATGAATCTCAAAGCTCCTGTTTGGATTGGACTGAACAAACAGCAGGTACATGGCTTCAACTATCTGACACCAGGGGTGTTATATAAAAGTGTGCATTTGTTTAATCTATTTGGCATAGTAACACATTTTAAAAAGCCATTTAAAGTGTTGAATTTTATTAGGATGGTGAATTAAAATTTTCAATATGAATACATTTGATCCATTCTTGCTTTCAGAGCGGTTATTTTAAGTTTGTTGATGGCTGGCACCTGAGCTTTGCCTCCTGGGCTGAAGGTGAACCAACGAGGGACCGACCTTGTGTGTACCTGGATGTGGATGGAAAATGGAGGACTGCTTTCTGCAATCAGACCATGAACAGTGTTTGCATGCAGTCTATAGGTACGATCGTTAGCAGGCAATGTAAATGAATGCAGTCCATCAGTCATGCAGTGTCGACTTCTGTAGGTTTAAAGGATTATACTGCAAATTAGGCTTGTGTCATTGTGTGTACAGCTGCATCGACCCCTTTGTTTTTTTTATGTTGTGAAAATCGATTTGTCAATGCATTAAATGGTTAATTTAGCCAAAGCAGGAGACAATTTCTATCAAGCCATAAAGGAATACCTAATCCTTCAGTTTATCCCAAGTTTGGAAATGCATGGTTTTCACTTGATAGGGCACTATGCTCCTATATCAGTACTGTTTTAATGAATTCAGTGGACATTGCCCACAACAAGTGTTTTTGTTACTTTATACCCACCTTGATGTGAGATTGTGATTTCAACAGTTAAAGAAATGAATGACCACTGACTTTGTGAAAAAGGTCCATTCACTCAGATACAATACTACAGCCTTAATCCAGGATCTGGGTAGTTATTACAAAGAGCCCCAGTATATAAAGGCTTTAAGTTCACTGCATTGAATCTCACAGTAGGAGATTTTGTAATTAGTTGATCCCCTCATCACTGTCTCTGTCACTCACAGATATGCCACCAACAGAGTCAACCAACTTCCCCGGAATTTGCCCTGAAGAGACGAATGTGGAGTACCACCAGAGTTATTCCTGGCTGCCTTTTAAGGGTCATTGTTATTTGTTTGTCACAGAGGAAATTGAATGGGCAGATGCAGCTAGTAGCTGTGTAAGGCATGGTAAGAGACACTCCGTTTAAATAAAATTGGATTTTAACAATTTTAGATCTAGTGTACAGTGTGTAGTTTGCTGAGCACCCAGTAATATGTGTTTAGTAATTGTTAAAACAAGACTGTTTTTTGTTGTGAAGGTGGAATCCTGGCTAGCATTGAAGATCCTTCTGAGCAACAATTCATCAAAGACAATATTGAAATATTTCAAGATAGCCAGAACTCTTTCTGGATCGGCCTGTATAAAACTCATAAAGGTATGATTACACTCTCTACTCCGACATGAAAAAATATTTTCAAAGAAAAACTGTACTTAAATGTGCCCTGTGGAGTTTTCTTGTAAACAAACAAAAGTTATATTTACATTCATTGTTCCTCACCAAAACGCATTGTGTGTATCCTTCAGATCTAACCAACATGTTAAATGCATTTCCTTCCTCATAAAACATTTGCAAAGCCGAATTTTCGAACATACTGAAACCTGCTTGTTTACATCTATGTTTGTTGGCTAGCAGCCTTCTTCTTCACAGCCTTTGCTAGTGCATTGCTGCATATCTTATCACATTACCGCCACTTGTCAATTGGTGGAATAATGTGAAACAATTTGCAGGAATGTGTATCACGTCATCCGCATGAGCGTGCATGTGCACATTGAAACAAATTTGTCATACAATAAATTTTCCTGCTGATGAGAGTGAACCAAACCAAAAAAAGGACTTCATTTAAGAAAATACTTTTAGCTCTAATTCACCATTTTAAAATTGTGTTTACCAGATGTTGCCCTTTTTTATTTTGTGTTGTTTACTTTTCATACGGACCGTGACAGGACTAACACAGCACATTGCAGCTACATAATGATTTCAAATGGTTATTTGGCAAACTATCAAAGTAAAAATAGTAAAGAATTTCTGTTTGGCCCTAGGGACATGGATGTGGTTGGATAAAACAGTAATGGACTATACCAACTGGGCTCCAGATGAGCCTGATAGTGACTATGGAGAGATCACAACCTCAGATGGGACTTGGAGGTCAGGTCGCAGATGGCACGACAGAGCATACATCTGTGAAACACCCAAAGGTAAGATCACCATATCCATGTAGTTTGAATATATGGTCTTTTCATGAGCACTTCTCACACATGTAGTTTATTCAAAAATTCGCTGTAGTAAGAGGGACCCAAACTCAAGACTCTGTTAAAGGTCTTCCTAAAAAAGCTAATAAAATTAATTTTCCTTTTTTGTGGGCATTGGATAAGGGAGTTGCTATCTCAGTGCAGGGAATAATGGTAAATAATGGTATGTGCCATAGGAGAAATGCACAAGATTTTCTTTCTCAAAATCCCATATTACACGTTAATCTGGTCATTAAATAGACCCTACACCCTCCAAAAAAGTTCTGCTATTATTATCCCATGTAACCTTATTGTAAACAATGCAGAACAGATTAATTAGTCTCTCTCAAATAACTACTGTAGAAATGTGTTTTGTATTGCAATAAATTACCAATTTACCAATTTCTAATACAATGCGTTGCATTGTATCTATCTCTTCTATGGACCTGAATCTGTATACTTGACAAACTGCCTGGGATTCTCCAGCAGAAATCTAGTTTTGTAGATTTCATATTTCTTAAGGCCAAAAGTGAGTATCAATTAGGCTACAAGAGTGCATGTGAAATAATTGATGAGTCTAGTTAACCACCCAGTCACAACTGGTGAGTATATATAAAAGAAAACTCCAAAAACCATGTCATTACAATCCTCCCTGATGAGTTTTAATATAATACTGCAGTATGTAATGAACATTTATGATAAATATCTTCTCTGCACCCCGTCCAACTACAGTGCAGTCATAAGTGATTAGGCGAGTGATGCACTTTGGATTTAAAACATAACAATTACTTTAAGGTTAATGTTCTGGCTTTTAGCTTTAATTTGAGGACATTTAACCGTGTAGGAACTGTAGCCCTTTTTATGAACGGTCCCCCAATTTTACGAGACAGAATGTAATCGGACAAGTTAAGATAAACTTAAATTAACTCATCATTTTCAATATTTGGTTGATCTTTTTTGGAGATCCTCAACCAGACGAGCAATGGAGTTATTTTAAATTCTTGCTTTTTTCAAGTTTTTTTATCCTCAGTTAGACTGTGATCAGGTGACAAGCACATTCCACTGTTTGGCCATTCAATAAAAACAAAAAACCCCACTAAATTGGGGTACTATATATAAAAAGGGCTACACCTGGATGTAAAATCCCTCAAACGCCTGTAAAGCTAAAAGTTAGCTCTTTGACCCATTACTGAGCTGGAGTACAGAGCTAAAATAATGTTGAAAAATACCAATATCCTACAACTTTATGATTGTATTGTTTGTGTTATTATGTGGCTTGTTCTAAAACAACAACAGGGGTCATCCTCCATCAACTACCTTAAACTCAACATCCAGCCTCAGATCATCTTCTGTATCTTGGTTGTTTTATGGGTAATTTTATGTGTGTACTGTGCACTGCTGAAAAGTTAATACTAGAATTTTAAAGGTAGACTGGGGAGTGACAGAGTCAGAGCCTTCCCTCCAGGGGAACTTAGATCTGGATGAAGGAGCTGATAAAATCACACATTTATATACCTTAAAAGAGATCTGAGCATTTTCCTCTTCTTTTCCCAACAGTGATACCCATAGATCCAGGATCAAAACCTGGTAAGTTATAGTTAAAATGCAAAATGCAATCACATATTTATTTAAGTTAAATTTTGTTTTGACTGACTGACTGAACATTTTCTTGCTGAATTTTGTGCAGAGCCTCATGGAGGTCAGGATCCTCGCAGTCGTGTCCACACGAGTTTGGTAGTGGTGCTAATCATTACTATCATTTCTACGCTGATAGCCGTTGCATTCTTCCTCTACAAGAAGTCTCCTCGTCCCTTACCCACCTTTGACAATCCACTTTACTTTGACAGTGAACGCTCTCAGCCTGATGTGGTCGATACCAATAAACTGATAGAGAATGTAGAGGTAGAAAACCCTGAGCCTATTATAACTCTGTGAAGTAGCAGAATCTAGTGGGACATACACTTTACTGTACTGTATCCCAGACTGATGTATGTAAACTTTGATGCTTCATTTGTGTTTTTGCTTTGTTGTTTTTTTAACTATAAACAGTATATATTCAGTTATTTAACAATATGTCACTAAGTGTGAGTTTCAATGGAGTTGGCAATGTCTGACCTCGTGGAACATAACAATTTAGGCTCTAGGATGTCTCAATGGGAATGATTGGTATTTGATTTTTTTCCTTTTATCTATGATTGAATGTATATAATTGTTACATGTTATGCTTATGCTCACTAGATGCTGTTCATTGCTTGTACTCTTGAAATGTGTAAAAAATCTCACTGCTTGTCACTGTTAAATGAAAATTAAAGTTGGCACTAAACAATAAATGTTCATTTACTGAGTTATATCTTGTGAAAAAAACCCCCACAAGGGATCGATTCACTTCCCATCATCCTCCCATTCTAGCTGTCCAAAAAGTACCCACCATATTTCAAATTTGTAAGTTAGTGCTACTGTAGTGTTAGCATTATAGTTTATAGTCTTGCGTACTTGTGTCATTGAGTCAGTATGCATATATGATTTATTATTAATGAGGTCTAAGGTCTGTTTAGTTATGGGTAACATCTTAAAAAATGTAACTGTTGCTGGAACTCACCTAAGTTGAAAGTTAGGCAAAAAATAACTACTTCACATATACAGAAAATTAAAGCATAATTACTATCTCTGTGGAATCCACTCACACATCTCTTCTGATGTTACTGTTTCTGTAAGTAACTGTTGTGTGGGTAGAGAAAACCTAGAAAAAGTAGGGGTGTCCTGGGGCATTTTCCCCCGGGAATTTTTTTGGGGGGGGAAATAACCTTTTAAATGCTAATTTCTAGTTACTTTTAAGTGTGTATTTTATCTGCCTGCACTCCTCTTGACTGCTGTTTTTTAAATCACTTTTATTTTGATTGGTGCAGTATAACGTCACAAAAAGGCATAGGACAACTGGTGCTATAAAACATTACAAGAAGACAGGACAATTGAATGGGATTAAAACATACAGACATGAGGACATTAAGATAAGTACAGTACAACAGTTTATATTGAACTGGGAGGTTGAGTTTGGCTTTTGTTAGATTACGTGAGGTATGTTTGTAACGAGGATGGCTAATGAGTAATGACAAGGGAGAATAATAAATAATGATAAGTAATAATAATGATGAAAATAGAAGACATGGCTGATAAATCGACCATGTACCGTGTGTGTGTGTGTGTGTGTATGTATGTGTGTGTGTTGGGGGAGGGGGTCCACCCCAGAGGTATAATCTTTAATGGATTTTTGGACGTTTTGTGGGAGTTGTCGCGGTGGGCCAGACCCATCGAAGGATTGGTCCACTGCTCAACTTCCCATCTTTTCTTCCTCTCCTTTCTTCCTTCCCTCTCCTCCCCCAAAAGCACAACATAAATACTTCAATACATATTATACATGAATATTAAACATAATACAAAGTGGTAAAAGTGTTTGCTAATATGAAGGGCCAAGCAATAAAGTGCACAGAGAGATAAGATCTTAAAAGTCCAGTATATTCCATAGTCTTTTATCAATAGTTCTCCTCCTCCGGAGGTCAGCCAGTACATGTTTCACCACCATGTCGCTGTCAGTGACCGCATGTCTGATTTAAAACCATAGCGCATCTGGTTTTCCAAAGTTTCACGGACACAATGCTGATGATGAGCTGAAACACCCCTGCTCATCAGCCGCTGCCAAATTAACTGTCATATATTATTAATAAATTATATTATTAGTTATTAATTAATTTGTGTTTCTAATATTATCAGTATCCTCATTATTGTCACCATTACCATCATCCCATTCATTACTAATATCCGTTATATTATATCTATATTTGCATTATTATGTAATTGCTAATAGCCACTTAAATCAAATTGTATGTATAATTTATGGCAGAATTGGTAAAACAGAAAAGTTTGATTGTGGGTGACAGGTGTCTCATGAAGATAATAATGACTGCAATAATAACCACTTTAGTAAAAAAACATGAGTGAGTGATTGATCGTTAATTTGTCAGAACACTGTCTCACACAGAGTCCGCCAGTTCTGCTGTTTTTTAACACTTTTATATTTTCAGCAGGAGACTGGGTCGGTTTAGGCCGCTGAATGTTGCTGGGGTTTGTAATTCAGCCCAATGTGGACAATAAGGAAAGGCCCATATAGGCCAGTAGCCTATATGCTATTAGCAGAAAAATCAATTATCTCACCAGCTGTAAAAAAACTGTGCCTGATCCATGGGCCTTGAGTTTGACACGTGGTCTAGACCAACCTACAATATATGAACCTGGCCCATCTTCAAACCAACTCTATCCATTGACACTGCTGACAGAGCAGTCAACAGAGCAGACACATACAGGGAGAGAGAAACAGAAAGAGGTGGGCGGGGCAAGCCGGTGTGAATGTGAAGAGACCAGAGGTGTGCGTGTGTGTGTGTGTGTGTGTGTGTGTGTGTGTGTGTGTGGAAAAGAGAACTGAAGGGAAAAGCAAGGTGAGCAGATTAAAGTAGAATTAAAATGGTAACATAAGAAATAACCTACTAGAAATAAGGTAATATATTTATATACATGTATTCTTTCAAATATAATAATATTTTCAATAGACAAATATATAGTTTTGTTGCAGAATAATGCCCTGCAGTGCATACTTTGTTTCTTGTTACATTTGTTTGTTTTTAAGAGAAAATAATTGAATAAAATATTGAAATATTAATGAGTAAGTGTTGGGACCACAGGCACTCCACCACTGAATTCATTCCTTTGTGGGACTTTAACTGAACTTTTATCGCATGTGAGATGGATTACTGAAAACTGCACAGCTGTGCAGACTTGCATTTAGAGCTAGTACACAATAAAACACTGGCTAAACATGACTCATTATTAAATCTGCATCAGAAGCAGTCATGGTGGGAAAACTGTGAATGACATATTTAGTGCGATTTCTCCATATTATTTGTCTCTGCCTTTTCGTTTACTCAAACAAAATGCCATAGACTAACATTAGCAGTGCAAAGCAAAGTAAAGCAAGATTTTACAATGCCAGTTGCAACTTTTTCATCAGACATATTCTCAGCATAAGAAGACAGAATATTGACTGGCTGTCTCCTACCATGTCTGTACCATAGAATTGTATTACGTCAAATTATTTACAGAAGTTGGGACTTCATGCCGATCAATTCCTGAGAAGTTCGTGTCCTCTTACAGAGACAAAATAAAAGACCGTCAGCATTATGACAGCTTCCTTTCTGTAAATATTGCACAATACTACTAACTTTTTAACTTTGTGAACAACAATTTCAAATAGCCAAAACGCTCTGTTCTCTAGAATCCATGTGAATCATGTTTGACTTTGAGATTGACAATCTGAGTCACATCCGCTTCTGTCCATCTTTATAAAGGTGGGCAAATCATAGTGATGAAGTTAAGTGTAGAGTCATAAATATCTTTTACAAACACTTTCCCTAAAGGGCATGAATGTTAAATTATTATATGACAGGATATTGTTATGCTTTTTGGGGAGATTATTGTTAAACTCCTCTTTATCAGATGTTTTGTATTATTATTGCTTTCTCTTTGATTGAATTTCTGCAAATGCACCATTGTTAGATCCACCATTTTGTCAGATCTGTGTCCAGGCAAGTATTGACAGGCATCTTTTATCTATGCCCTTGTTGGAGTATTATTGGAGTTCGAGTACTCCTTTTATTACAGCTGTTTTGTGATTATTGATTTGTGATTAGCAGAATTACAGTTTTCTATGATCAGCTTACTGCTAACCAAGTTAGTCACTATACTAGCTCTCTGGAGCTAATGTTATGCTAATACAACATTCTAAGTAACTGTTGAATTAAGCTACTGTTGGGTTTAACTATGTATTTTATTCTTTTGACTTTTACTCTTGTGGACTTTGTGTGTATGTTTACTAGATTAATTACTGTGTTGTACCTACTATGAGTACTCAATGTTGATCTCTCACTGGTGACACTTTGTTTGACATGAAGCTCAATGTATCTAATTTGACAGCTAGTCTATAGTTTTGTGAATCCAGTTCCACTGACACTGTAATGACTCATTTTTACATTACCTCTCTTTTAACTCGTTTATGGACTCTCTTTGTTTTCTGATTTCTAATCATTGAACTTATTGTCTAATACTGTTTTCACAGTTTCACAATTCCATTTAAAAACGTCAAAACAAACCCAAGTGTGCAGTAGTCAGCATTTGGGTTCTAGGAAAAAAACAAAGACTTACAATAAAGTCCCTCCCTGTTTATCCGAAATGGTTGACAATTGACAAATAAGTCTGAAACATAGTGCTGATTCAGTCAAGATGACACAACATGGCATCATGGGTCGAGTGCTATTAAAATCCCCTTCTTTCAACAATCATTCTCACAACTCTTAAATCCTCAGGGAGAAATGCATGGTTAAAGTCTTCTGCACTAAGACATCTCAGAAGAATTCTAACAATGAAGATAACTTGTACAACCTTTGTGCTCCTCATCCAAATATTACAATCTTTGGCTTCTGACGGTACAGTATTCAAACTTAATTTTAAACTTTGCGTGGGGTTTTTACAGAACAGGTATGTCACGCACATTGCTTGATACCATCACCATGTGTCAGTTTGTCACCTGTGTTACCCTATTTTTGTAGATTTGTTACAGATCAATATTGAGGTAATTGTGATTCTAATAATAAGAACTTTGTTTGCTTATTAAATTACTGCTCATTCTGTGAATAATTGTCAGTATTATTGTCCAAATAATATAAAATCTTGAGAGACACACGTGAAACAACCCCAGTGATAGACTGTGCAAACAGTTGTGGATTTTTTAAGTTCTTCTGCAATAAACAGTCAACAGTGTGTTGACTGTGTTCTTTCTCAACAGATTCACCATTTCAACTAACTAACAAAGCCACTGGTTTTTGTTTGATAAAACTAAATGACTTCTGCTTTGACATACGATGGACAAGTGGTGACCGACTTCTGGTTCAATGGATTAAGAAGTGCCTGGGAGCCCAGGGGAAAAGTGTGGGAAGTGAAATAAGCCTCTATGATTGTGACGAAAACAGCGAACTCCAAAAGTGGGAATGCAAGAATGAAACAGTGCTCGCCCTCAAAGGCCAAGAGCTTTACATTGAGCTCACTGCAGATAACACAGCAGTTCTTTCTAAAACAATGGGACCCAATAACCACCTCACAATCTCAGGGACGTCCAGCGGTGCTTGCACAAGAACATACAGAGGTACAGTACTGTATAAAACAGTGTTGTTTATCTACACTGACTCATAACCAGGAATTAGTGTGCCAATTTTTTGTAAATTTTAAGATGAATAATATTTTTTTTTTCAATTGTGTTTCTCTTGTGTATCTCTGAAAATCAAAGGTGTGAAAAAGATAAAACAGACACACTATATGGACTCAAATTTTAATTATTTTGCATCATAAGTGGTGAAGTAATGTCATATATTCTCATAAAATATATATTACTACAGGTACAGATGCAAGATAAATATTCAAGCAATTTTTTTGTTCTTTTGTCCTTGTTTTGGCCTTTCAGAACTTTACACCATCGGAGGAAATGCAAATGGTAGGACCTGCATGTTTCCCTTCCTGTACAAAGACCGGTGGTTCTCAGACTGCACGACATTTGAATCCCCAGAGTCGTGGTGTGCGATTGAAACTAAATACGAACATGAAGTCTGGGGATATTGCCCAACTAATTGTGAGTACTGCCTGAGAGAGCTAGAGAAAAGGGCATAGTTACAATGTACAATTTTTTTTGTGTACACTGATTTACAATAAAATTATTCCCCTATAAGCAGGGCATTATTTGATTTAGGACCTACCACTAGTTTACATTTAAGTCAGCCTTTAATATTTCAATGTAAACAAAAACGTGTAACTTGAGGTTACATGAAAACATTACATTTTGAAAGGCATTTCCATATCTTTGTATGCGTATTTCATAGCCAAAGAAGGCTGGAACAAACACCCAACAACAGGAGCGTATTACCAGCTCAACACACAGTCAGCTCTGACTTGGCCCCAGGCTGACACCAGCTGCAAACAGCAGGGTGCTTCTCTGCTCAGTATCACCGATCCTCATGAGCAGGCTTATGTCACAGGTAAGATGCCACTGACTCCATACTGAATGAATTTATAAAGGCAGCATGTCTTTGGGCTGAACAGTGTTTGAGACATAGCAATCAGCGATGTTCATCATTCATCATTTCTTTGACATATAAAAGTGATCCAGTCTGAGTCCAGTTTAATCAACATCTACTTTATCCAAAAAAATAAAAAATACTTTTTCATTAGTCTAAAATGGAAATTTACATTCTTTAATAAACTACTTTTGTTGATACATTTAAATGTGTGCATGGATACTTTTCTCTTATGACAGTACTCAGGCTAGTGATTCGTGTTTGAGCCTTACTCATTATCATTTTATCATCTTTGTTTCCTGCCATTATTTTTTTTAAACAAACAAACAAACACTCACACGCACACTCACAGCACTACTAGGGGCAGAGGACATGCTTTGGACTGGGCTGATCCTGGATCCAGAACATGGCTGGCAGTGGTCTAATGGGAGGCCTTACCGTTATCTGAATTGGGACTCTGGTAAGTTTTCTTTCCACTAAGATTACTGTATCTCTGATACATCCCATCTGTCTTTTATCCTTTCTACCTTACACACCATGTTGCCAGTAGGTTGTAAAACTGATATCATTTTGCTTACTACTTACAAACCACAGCAAGGGCACTACACTGCAGATATTTATGAAAGAGGGGGATTTCTGACTGTTCAGTAGTTTAGATTTAAGACTTACAATAACTGAATATGCCAAAGGGATGTCGGCCTTGATGTTTGCATTCAAATCATAATGTAGAAAATATATATAAATATATAAATAATGTGCACATTTCAAATCACACAATCGTAAGTACACCACCTCCATTTCGGGTGAAACTTACTGTATTTTAGATTAGCTTAGCACACTACACAATAAACAAGTCTACTGTATCCCCGATGTACCCATGCCAACTAATTTTCAACATCATGATGAATCTTCACTGCTCTGCAAAAAACTCATTATCACCATTATCATGGAACAACAGGACTAATGAAGTCAGCCCAGCCATTAACCATGCTAATTTCTTCTTCATATTCATTTTCATAAACAGCAACTTGTTTTCCAAATATCCTTTATTTTTTTCATGTAGTACTGTATGTATTCATTCATTACAAGATGACATTTACATGTATGCATGTATGCATACACAAACTCAAACAAAGTCATGTTGTTGTTTCTACTGTTGTTCTATAGCACTAACTTTGTTATTTGAATTTCTGTTCTTATTTAGGCATGCAATAGTGCTGAATTTCTTTCTATTTGTTTAGGTGTTACAAATAAAATATGTATGAATTTGAAGACTCTGAGACACATCTGAGAACTGACATGAGTCTGTGTCATCATGTCAAGTTTAAACATCGTCTTGTTTTAGGACATCCACTTCCTAATCCAGGACACAACTGTGCAATTGTTGATGGTGCTGTACAGTACTCCTGGCAAAGTTCAACATGCACCAAGAAACTGGGGTACATCTGCTACAGTAAAGGAGCTCTGGCTCCTCCTACTCAAGGTGAAGAAAAATATCTATTTTATTCTGTTCTATTTTAGCGAAGCCCTCCACCATTACTATTTTGTCTTTGGTTCATTGAATGATATCAGTGACTCAGTAATTATATTTCTCTGTTCTTTTCATGCTCAGCTGTTGAGACAGGATTTTGCTCAAGTCCTTGGATTCCCTACAATGGCCACTGCTTCCACCTCAATCGTACTCAGAAAACATGGACTGATGCTCACAGAGAGTGCCGCAAAGAAGGAGGAGACCTTGTCAGCATCCGTAACGTGGAGGACCAAAGCTTTGTCATCTCTCAACTTGGCTATGGTATGTGAGACCGTAAAAACAAAGTGTAGCATGAGAGAAGAATTCTTTACAACAAACAACACACCTTTGAGCCTGCAGGCCTTTCCTCTGGCGCCACCCTTAAGAATAGAAATCCATCCAACAGTTTCGTTTTCTGGTATGTAATAAGCATCACAGTCTTGGCCATCTTTAGTCTTGTTTTTTTCTATATGTGAAAGCAGGGTTTTCCCCAGGAAATTTAAAACATGAGCCCAGCTGGTGATTATCAAACTACAGCCTGGTATTAAACTGTCAACGTTGCTTTTGCTCCTCTGCTTTTGCAGTGAGTTTTTCCTTCCATCCCCACCTCCTAGTAACTAATTGAGCCCTTTTGCTTCCACTTTTCCCAACTGGTAAAAACTGAGAGGCATTGTTGATTGATCATTAACTGTTATCTGCTGAGTTGAGAGGCATATCCTGATCATCCATCTTGTCTTTTTTTTAATCTTTTAAGCATTGTGAAGTAATTCTTCTTAACATTTTTTGAACTGCAACAAAGCAGTGTGCATTAAATGGGTTGCGAGAATGACAACTTGTCAATGTTGCACACAGATCTCTGGCCCAGTAAGCCTCCACCTCCCCTAGCAATGACTGACACACAAAATAGTGGACAAGCATAACAAGTTGAGCAGAGCTCCGCAATAAAGATGTATGACAGATCGTTGAGGGAAAGATATTTTTTCTGTCCATGTCTGCAGCATCCACTGATGAGCTTTGGATAGGACTGAATGACAGGAAGACAGAGAGGCTGTTTGACTGGAGTGACCACTCTACTGTCAGCTTCACCAGCTGGGAGTTTGGGAAACCAGCTGTCTTATCTGACCAGGAAGACTGTGTTCTCATCAGTGGAGAGGTACGGAACACCATGTGGGTATGGTACAAATGCTAGCTTCTTGTAAAAGAATCATTATTTGTCCAGTGATAAAAACCTGCTTCAAAGCAAATTGTGCAGCTACGTATCACACTTTAATTCACTGTACATACACTGTATGGTCAGAGTATATGGAAACTCCTGTCCACACACTTTGCTCTGGGGCTGTTGTTCATGGTTTGACCTAGGTCTTGTGGTTCCAATCAAGGGAAATCTAGAGCTACAGCATACAATGATATTTTAAACAACAGTGTGCAGTATGTGGCAACAGTTTGGGGAAGGCCCTGTCCTGTTTCAACACGATAACGCCCCAGTGTGCAAAGCGATGTAAAAAGACGTGTTTTTCCGAGTTTGGTGTGGAAGAACTTAACTGGCCTGCACAAAGCCCTGACCTCTTTGCCCCATTAAGTTGGAGCAGCAAAAGCGAGCCAGGCTTTATCACCCAACACCAATGGCTGACCTCACTAATGCTCTTGTGGCTGAACCGGAGCAAATCCCTGCAGAGAGGTTGCAAAATCTTGTAATAAGCCTTCCAAAAAGAGGGAAGGTTGTAATCGTCACATTTTAATATCTGTGGTTTTGGAATGGGATGTTCAACAATTGCAAATGGGTGTAATGTTTGGGTATCTTTCGGGCCATATAGTGTTTGTTGAATTGAATATACATTTTGTGTACTTTACATGTATATATCTGTGATAATAAATTTGTACATATTTAAGACAATGGGCTTTTTGTTTGACGACATACACTGTAGTTCGCCTATCTGTCAGTAGATCCAGACTCCACACAGATAAACATTTTACTGAGCTTCTTTCTTGCAGAATGGGAACTGGGCTGACCGTATGTGTGACGAGAAACATGGCTTCATCTGTATGAAGATGAGTGCCTCTGAACCATCTGGAAATGAGGTGGAGCAGAACATAGGCTGCAAAACTGTGAGTGAACTTTAATTCTTCTAATATATGAAAAAGTGGTTTACTTCGCCAAAGTTAAACCCTGAAGTGTTATCTTACAGGGCTGTACCTCAAAACTTTCTGATGGTCAATTTGTGTCCACAAATACAGAAAGTTGGGTCCAAATGCTTGATTACATTATTGGCCTTGTTTCTTTTATACTGAATTTTTTCAAAGTTGTTGAGAAAGTACATTATTAATTTTATAGTAAAGCAACTGATGATATTTAGTGGCAGCCCCAAACCCAAAACCTCTGCTTCCCATAGCTTGGATTTGGCCTATAATTTAAAAAGGGACACAATTTCAACAAGGAACAGGCGAGTGGGATGTTCACAGCACAAATCCAGCAGAAATATCTGGAGAAGATGTCTTATATACAGTATAAGAATTAATATGCACTTTTGTTTTCCAACAATCCAGGGTTGGAAAAGACATGGCTCCTACTGCTACTTCGTAGGGACAGAGACAAAGACATTTGATGAAGCCAAAGATGACTGCAAAAGCTCAGATTCCTACTTAGCAGATGTTTCAAATGGGTATAAATGATTATTCTGACTCCAAACATTTTGAGCATACTAAAAATGAGAATGCTAGATTTTAAAAGTTCAGATGTGTGGGATGTATTAGGACTTGAATGCGCTTTTGTTACTGTACATCATTCACTGATATAAGTAATCCTATTATCCTGTAAATATTTCCAGGGTGGATAATGCATTTCTTGTCAGCTTGGTGGGGTTGAGATCAGAGAAATACTTCTGGCTGGGCCTCTCAAATCAGAAAAACATTGATGAATTTGTGTGGACCAACACAGACTCAGTGAGATTTACTCACTGGAATGCTGAAATGCCAGGTATGGAGACATTTTAAACTCTATCTCTAAGATGTGGCAGAAAGCGGCTTCACAATTGACATTTCACTATTTCTCCTTCAACAATGCAAGGTCACCGACAGGGCTGTGTTGCCATGACAACTGGGATTTTTGCTGGCCTCTGGGATGTGCTGCCCTGCACCAATAAGGAGAAATACATCTGCAAACATCTGGCAGAGGGGGCAATTTTAACCCCTGCACCGCCAACTGTTACCTCTGAGTGTGCGAACGGCTGGACTCGGGTGATATCTAGAAACTACTGCTATAAGGTGAGATCCAATGCAGCTTAAGAGTGAGTGAAACACGTACACCTGCTCCTCAGTCCAAGTAAAACCCAGTTCGGGGGTTCTGTTCACCATATTTCTGACATTTTGGTTTAGCTCCTGTAGTTTCAGGCTGCGATGCTCTTGGTATTAAAAATTGCTTCATTTTGCTGCTTCAAGTACCTTAATTTCCTTCATGTGCTGTGTGCCACTGCTGCAGCTGTAACTGCTGATTGTGTTGTTAAGCAGGCCAAATCAGTTATTAACTTCCTGTTGTTTCCAGAACACCAGCATCACACCCCAAAAACAAAACAAAAAACTGTTCCGTGCCCCCCTGGGCACTTCTGGTTTAAAGTATAACAACAGCCCACAGTGTCTCCACCCTTTTCTAACTGACTTCTTGATTGAAGTTCAACTTTTAAGTTAGCTTGATGAGTCTGGCTACCCAACAGTGTTCCAGTTACTATTGAATTCCAATTAATATGGACTCTGTCTCTTGAATAAATGAGTAACTGTATAACAGTTTCAACTAAAGTTTTTTTCTTGCCGATACACAAAGTTATGCATGTTATGTTCTGTCTAAGGGTGGCTAAAGCACAACATGAAACAAACTAATCTTCATCAAATCTCAGGTTTAAGCCAGAGACTATTTTTTAAATATAATGACATTTTATTTACAATTTCATAAATGATTGGAGTGAGCAAGACCAACATAATCAAAACAGAAATGCAGCTAGCATGGTAGCAGATATAACCTAACAAAATTAAAGACACCAAATTACAATCACTTACCTCCCTAACTAAAATAAACAGGAGAAGACAATATAAACGTGACTAGCTGCCCACCCCTACCAAAGCCAAATAGTAATGCCATCAGCATGGCAAAGTGGGCATCTTAAAAATGACAGCAGAGACAATGACGAGTGTGGCTGTTTTGGGAGATGAAGGAGATGAGTTCTGCCCAGCTTGAACAGCACGCCATGTTGGCTCCTTATAATGTCCGCTGTCATCAGTGATGAGCCAATAATCTATCAATGCCTTCAGCCACTGAATCAATCGCCTCCTCACTCTAACAGACCTTTATTTGAAAACATACACACCTGTCTGTAGCTAAAACGATAAGCTGGTTAACTGATTATTTGATTTGCAGAAGATAAATTGGCAACAATTTGAAAAATCAACAGTTGTTTAAGCCATTTTTCTATGAGCAAAAACACCAAATATTCACTGGTTTCATCTTCAAATGTGAGTTTTCAGAGATTTCGGAAATCGTGGTTGGCATTTTTAACAAATATGATTAAAAGAGAAAATAATCATACATTAATCAATAGTGAAAGTAATTGTTAGGTTACAGCCTTACATCTGACCCATGTCATTCACACACTGAGAGAAAAAAGACCTAACACAAAACACAATCAGTCTGAACAGTGCAACTAACCAAACTCTAAAAACATCTATTCTGTGGTATGTAGTTGCGTCTTTGGATGCATTAATTTACATGTTCCTTTAAATGATACAGCAGACTTAGGGTAAATTGAAACTACCAAACCTTTAATCACAGTGGAACTTCTTGCCTTGTGTTTAAGTTGTTTTCAGAGTCATCTTCAAACAAGAGGACCTGGTATGAGGCCAGAGATTACTGCAGGGCCATCGGAGGAGACCTGCTCAGCATCCATAGTGCTGCTGAGCTACAAGTGCTACCAGATCGGTACAGTAAGACCTGGTCTCATACAGTTAGGGCTGCACTTGACAAAATCTTCGCAGTCTAAATCAAACTTTAGCTGCATCAAGGAAGATTCTTTCAAGATGCTGTAAATGTGTCCTGTCAAAATTAATAACTGGTGATAAGCATGATCATTAGCAGAAAATTTTGTTTAGGTATAGTAAATGTCAATTACAAAATTCAGATTGAAGGGATTCAAAAAAAGTACAAAACTGGTTGCAAAAGATAAAGGTGGTTAGTATCATGCAGAGAACTGGGACTGTGCATCATCAGATAACTATGAAATCAGGCAAACGTTTGTTCTTAAAACATTTTACACAGGTTGCATATTTAAATCATTAATATAAGTTTGTCCATTTTAGCTATGAAGCAGTCTGGATTGGACTTAGTGCCCCTGACCCAGTCACCGGTTATGTATGGAGCGATGGATCCGCAGTGAGTTAACAGTTTTCTGCTTTAATAGTTGAGTGAATCATTTTTAGTTTAGGAGACTCGATTAAATAAACAATATAATTTTATATTCCCTGTGTTTTTTACTGTTTGCTCTTCTTTACAGGTAAACTTCCAACACTGGGAGGATGGAGAGCCAAACAATAAAAATAATGTTGAATCTTGTGCTGAATTCAAAATGTATAAGCATAAATGGACAGAGTCTTGGAACGATGTGCAGTGTGAGAAGTACAATAATTGGATGTGTCAGATCCGAGCAGGTAAAGCGTGGTCATTTGGTTACATGAGTTTCAAAGAAAAGCATGTCATTCTTTTGTAACATTTGTTGAGAGTTGAGTGAGTGAGGGTACTTTTCTTCCTGCAATGTCTTCATGTGTGTTCAGGTGTAAACAATTTCAACCCAGAGGTGCCCACTATCACCATAATACTCTCTTCTAAATAGATTTACCTTCTGTCTGTCATTACAGGAGTGACTCCAAAGCCGCCTCCAGACCCTGTCAATCCTGGTAAGTGGGCAATTATGTATGTGACCACATAGAAATATGCTATTTTTACATGATTGTTAAATTAAATTGCATGTTTTTCCTGCTATATCATACAGATACAATCTATAAATTATGTCCTGTGCTCTTTTAACAAAAAAATCAGTATTTTTTTTATTTGTTGTTATAGCGCCTCCTGTCTATGCTTTTTTCAGTTCAAGTGTCAGTGGCAGACAGATTTTTTTTGCATATAGCCTATCAAATAAATTCTTCTTAAGCTGTATTTGCATAACCATCACTGTTCTGTCATTGGCTGACAGCTGACTAACAACCAGACAGCAGCCTGAAACAAACCAGAAAGAGCCTCAGACTTTGAGCTTTCTAACTGATGTCTCCTTATCTACAAGCATGGACACATCTTGTGTTGCACCTTGTCTTGCTGAACGAGCTACTAAAACAACCATTCAAGGTTGGAAATTCACTGCAAATGTCATTTTGCAGGCTGACGTTACTTAGCTAGTCAGCTATAGTACTTAAAACTTAAGACTTCCTGTCTTATACCATCTCACAATTCATCTCCTACTTTAACATTTATTGTACAGTTTCCAACTTTGTTAAAAGTGAAGGATCAGTTTATTGAAGTTGAAAAAATTTAAGGAGAAAAAAAAACTGAATTACGTCAGTATTATCGATATCTAGCCACGAAGATAAGTTTATTTGCCCAGGTTTAGAGATATTGCTTTCTGAGATTTTTGCTGGCAAGTAAAATGGAGGTGAGAGGAATTTGTTTGTGGTGTTCACAGCACTGAAAAATTACAACTTAAATCATACGCAATGTGTCCTTCAAACAACAAAATCTATTTTAATTCGCAGACCTGGCTGTGAACAGTTTTACAGTTCCCATGAAAGCTGTTCACAGCGATTCCTTGTGAGTCTTTTAACCAATCCTTCTGTAACATTAACCAAGTAGTTTTAGTTGCCTAAACTTAACCATACCTTAACAATAGAGGTGGCAAATCATAAAAAACACTCATATTAATTGTTCTTGTAAGTTATAACTTAATATAGTCATATGGGTCATTATGGAAGGTAATGACACATTACCTTTTTTGTTGTTTAAGTATGACAACTTGGTGACATAACTGAAATTAAAAAATCAGAAATTACACATGTACTGTAATATTTTACATCGTTCTAACATGTTTGCAGACTACAATAAGACCTCAGACGGGTGGCTAGAATGGAATGGGACTCAGTATTATATTAACAGTAGGTCGATGGCCATGGAAGAAGCTCGTCACTTCTGCCAACAGAGGCATGGTGACTTGGTAACTATCAACAGCGAGAATGAAAGTGTCTTTTTGTGGAAACAGGTGAGCAGTGACATTTATACTACATTGAACTATTAAAGCAATGAACAATTAAAGTATAAATACCATGGCATTTAACTTCAGCACAAAATGAAATGTAAGTACTGCTGGTTTTACTGTGTGCCTCTGCCTGTGTGTGTAGATATCCAGAAGTTATGGGTCTTACTGGATAGGCCTGACAGTAGACCTTGATGGAACATTTGAGTGAGTATGAATTTAATACAAATGAGAAAAAAAGTCTGAAAGAAAATTGACTTGAAATGTATTTAACACACAGGTAATGTCACCTGTTAAAATACATTGATAACACTTATGCAATTTTATTGTTGAATTTGTACTGTTGCATGCTTGGCCTGATAGAAGTACCATGGTGCAGATCCAAACTGTCAGTTTTTTGTGTCCTTCAAAAATACTGTCTACATGATGGTTGGTTGCTCCACGATCAGGTGCATAGGAATTTAGGCCATGCATTCTTTTCATGTGAAATTAGTGTGCACCACAATTAAACAACCTACATTGTCGAAGCTCTGAGTAAGTCATAATCAAGCAAGGACATATATCTTGTGTGCAGAATTCTGAAAATACTGTAGCGGATTTCTGTTAAGTCTCTAAGGATCTGTGAAAAGTATTTTCTCAATCTTGTCTGCAGAATCAATAGCCAAAAGGTAAAGCTGCAGGTTACAGTATTACCACTAAATAATTTAAGAATAATGCATCTCCATCATCACTTTATTTATGAGTGACATTTTGTCGATTCTATATCCTCTGATCTCTGTGACTCTGACAGGAAGGTAACTGAAGTTTGGCTTTTATAGCATTTACATTTGAGGAGTTACTCTTCTCTTCCTGTTTGCATGCCTTCCTTGTCAACTTTAATTGTGTATCACAGCTAAAATTAATATTGACAAAAAAGACTAAGATTGAAATGAAAATAAGATTGTGCCACAATGGATGTGTGTTTCATCGAGGATCTGATGGAGAAAGGCTTTCATTCCAGACAGTAGAGACTAATGGCTAGAGTTACTGGTCACAATGTAAAGTTGCTTTTTATTTTGTTCCAATATCTAGCCAACTTGTAATTTGTTTTTGAGATTTAAACCTAGAAGAAGAACAAACATTCAATAAAGACAGCTGTCTCTCTCTCTCTCTCTCTCTCTCTCTCTCAAACAAATGAACACAAACCAAAGGAACGCTTCGTGGTATCCTAGCAAGCCAGACTTAGACGTCGAAGCTGGGTACACGAAATAAACCAAGCAGAGTCCATGAACCGGTTTACTGACAGTGGAGCCGTTTGACCGGTCTGATCGCCGGATTGGCAACCACAGCGTGACGTCGGGTTGCGTTTCTGAAAATATAGTGTTGTCTATTCATTAGTAAGGAGGGCTTTTTAATATATTTTGTCCTCGTAGCTGTTTAATACAGAGCCATAAAGTCGTCTGCCTGCTACCTTAGAAATTCCATTGAATAATATTGTTTGGAAAATGTTCTGGGCTTATTTTACGCTGATTGACGGTGCCAGTGTGTGTCTTTACTTTTATCATGTTGGAGTTGCCAGTTTAAACCTGCAGTTTTGCACTACTAATATGTAAACCTTTGTTTACATTTAGTTTTGTGCTGCATTATACAATTATGTATATAATATTGTCAAAATAAAATGAACTCAAATTAAATATATAATATGTAACTTCCGCAATAAATAGTCTAAAAACGACTAGACCTATGTTATATATTTTGTTGAGTTGTGTACTTACATTATCCCAAATGTTTCAAACAATTTACAAACCTAGAGAAATCTGTAATTCTAATCAATGTAACAGGACGTTTCATTTAGTCACCTGTCAATGGTGTCATATCCCCTTTTCGCCTGCGTCAGCGTTGTGGTTGTCTGCCAGAAGTTGTCAGAAATTGACTCTTTATCCAGTGTTAAGCCACATTTTTACGAAACACTTTTTAGATCTTGGTCGTTTTTAACTATATATTTTAACTGGATTTAGGATTTGAGTCATCTGGATTTTAAGTTTGCAGAGAAACAAGCTGAACAACTGTTAGTGGCAGCTAAGGCTTGCAGCGTCGGGTGTCGGCTAACATCGTTGGAGAAACACATATTTTTAATATGAAACTGCTTTATTCAGGTTTTAATCACCGGGTCCGTATGCTTTAGAGAGGAGGAGACCTCTGCGGATAATTCGGCAGGTAAAAACCTCCTGAAAGTCTGAATCTAAAGTTAGCGGAGAAACAATCTAAGCAAACATTAACGGCACCCCGGCTCGCAGCGTCCTGTGCTCGCTGAACAGCGTCGGATAAACACTGACTTTTAAACATGAAACTGCTTTATTCAGTGTTTTTACCAGTTTCAATCCCTGGGTCTGTTTGTTTTGGAGAGGAGGAGACCTCTTTAGATAATTCAGCTTCTGGTAAAAACCTCCAGATCAATGAACACTGAAGGCATACTAACCAGGGGGAAGCTGACTGCAATGAAGGCAATGGTGGTGAAGACAACAACTCCCATGATCCTACGCTACTTCACGAAATCATCAAACTACGTCTTTTGTTATTGTTTTGATGTGAGAGACTCCTAGTGGCAGAAATTACATACTGTCTGTTTGGTCAATTAGATATATTTGAGGAAAATTAATTAGTCGTTAGTAGCAGCCCAACTTCACATTGAGTTGTTTCTATGACAAACTTTAAACTGATTTGTTTGTGTTACATTAAGGTGGATGGATGGTTCTCAAGTGGTGTTTCAAAGGTGGGATGAAGGTCAACCCAATTTCAAGAATTATGATGAGAACTGTGTTGTCATGAGGTATTCTAATGGTGAGTAAACTGAAATATGATTCACCTTAACTGACCTTTTTCCATCAGTCTGTGAGCAACCGTGATCTGACTTTACGCTGCACACGGCATGAGTCTGCGAACAGCGGGTCACAGTGAAAGGAGTCGGTTACCTCGCTGAGAAGTTGGAGGTGTGCAGCCTGTTGCCTGCAGCTCTCTAATAGCTCACCGTGGCTGCTCCTTCTTCTTCCATTACTCCGATATACTTCAAACTGATCCGCTGTCAAGAAATGTCGATAATAACCATTGCCTTGTTTTGTAGACACACTTTTGATCAACGATTGTGATTAGTGCTAACCACGGTGACAAAATATGTTGTGTTCCTGTGGCTTCTTCAGCATAAAATCCCCCCAGTGTTTTGCCAGTTGAACACTTTTAATGTGAAGCAGCGGCGGTGGGACATTCCATTTGCATTAGGAGTTCCTTAATACAGCTCTAACATGGTGAAAAGACAGGGAACAGTGAGGCTATTAATGAGATAAAACTGGACTAGATCAATCCTTCATGGTTAAGTAGGAAATCTGAATCTAGTGCAGGAATGGCAGACTCCGCCACTACCAATAAAAACTACTATAAGCAGTAGAGAGGTAATTACTGACTGTGAATACAATGAATGGCTAATGCATAAAAAATGTGGACCATAAATAGTACCGAAATTGGGATTTAATTTTGTGAAAATCTTAAGAATTATAACTTTAATCCAATATTTGATGTTACATGAAAAAAAGCAAATTGTATTTGCTAAAGTGTTGATTTTCATGTCTTGGATTGGTTCACAGGGTTCTGGCATGGTTATAATTGTGGGCATGAGCACAATTTCATTTGTAAACGCAGTGGCTTGACACCTGCCAACACCACTGTGGCCCCCACAGTGGCCCCTAAAGGTGGCTGCCCACCCGACTGGAAAAAATTTAACTCTAAGGTCAGAGGTAACTTTTAGCCTTTAAACGTGTTGTGTTGAATGGATGGGAATAAAACTGATGTACAACAGCATCAAATTATTTGTGCTTGCAATGACATGGGCCTTTGATTTGACAACATTGATCTTTTAGGGTTTAATTTTTTATATAATTTCTTTTGAGATGTCACATTAAGCTGCATTAACTAGGACAATGTTTGAGTGGCTGTATTTGGTATATTTTCAAGAGTTGTAAATCAAATAATCATTCCTCACCTCTAGTGTTACAGCATAATTAACAACCAGAAAGTAACATGGGATGAAGGGAGGACACACTGCCAAAGTATGGGTGGACACTTGGCCTCTATTCCCTCAAGACATGTGGAAGGTTTGTTTCACATATTTTTTTATGTTAAAATATCCACCAATCTTCTCTTTTGGCTTTGGACACTTTTATCTATTTTGTATTTCTTGTGTACGTGCGACGTGGTAGTGAGGCTTCAATAATCTCCTTATAACAAAACAGTTTTAGTGGGGGAAGAGTTTTAAAACACTCAAGTGTAAACAATGTACAATATTTACAATGTAAAATAAGTTTAAAGCTCTGCCGTGGCCGCTAGAGGTGCTATACTGAAAAAGAGCCACTGAAACAGCACATGTATATTGTGTATTATGTATATTTAGGTTAAAAAAACTTCCACACAAATAGCTGATCCTTAAATCACTGTTATCTGTTATATTTTCAGTGTTTTTGATTACTCAAATGGCTGACAAACCTACTTCAGACCTTTGGATTGGTTTTCGCAGTTTAAATGGTGGTCAATATTATTGGACTGATGGACGGCCGAGGAAATATGTCAATTTGGGTTTTAAAGTAAGTGGACACAAACTGAATTGTGTTTTATAATGTGATGCGAGGGGGTTGTGTGTAGCACTCCTGATAATTTCTGTATGTGTATAAAAATGTGACACTTTATTTCTCTATTGTCTGTTTCTCCATTTTAGGGAATTGGCCGTAGTTCAATCATTTATGGACGCAAGATTATGGTAACATAATCAAATTTAACTTTACTTGAGCCATAACTGTGTAAAAGAGTGTAATATGCATCAAGTAGACACAAACTATATTCACTATTGTGAAGAGTCAAATGCATTTCTATTATTTAAACCATATTATTTTGTGTATTTAGATATTTCATAAAAGGCTGCAGGATTTCTGGAATTCCCAAAGATATTATGAAATTTTCCATAATCAACCAGAGGTAAGAAATTCTTAATTGTAGAGTGAGATACCACTTATTTTGTCATGACCTGGAGACAAATTACAGTACACTTATGTAACAATCAGACAATCACATTTTACACTACACTATAACATGCTGACAGTTTTTTTCTTGTCATCTCTAATCTCTCACTGTGCTTCCCCAGAAAAAATGTGTTGTGATTAATACCAATCCTTCCCTTGGTATTGGTAAATGGATAACAAAGTCCTGCAATGACACCAATGGATTTGTATGTCTTCGAAATGTTGGTGAGCCCATCTTCTGACCTTTCTCTTTGAAACTCTAAAAATGATTTTACAGCAGTAGACAAGGACTGGCATATTTTCTTTTAATATATATTTTTTCATATTTCTTAAAGCGGCCATATTTTTACAATAAAAATGTATTAAATGACGATGTGAAAACAATGTGAACTTGGTCGTACTGATGAAACTACAGATAATTATCTCTTGAATCTGCAGCTCCCCTAGGCTTTAAGGCGCAGTATATTGAGTCGCTCTCAGCTGGCCAGTCCGTAACTTCACTGTTTTGGTTCCGCTCTCAGAGTGTCATTTTCGGCCGCAGCAGGCAGCTGTTTTCAGTTAAAAAGCTCTAAAAACCCACTATCTGCTCAGAACCAAACAGCAGACAGACACAATTAGCAACTAGCTGGTGAACATAGTGGAGCATTTAGCTGCTAAAGAGTCAGATATTTCCCTCAAGAGTTGGTAGAGACCAAAAACAGAGCTAAAAGAGACATGTTCGCCAGCTGGCCAGAACCACAACTCCAAATAAAAGCTCCTAGGATTGGGCCAATGGCTAACAGTCATCAACCACTGAGCCCTCCACCATCATCATTTAAAAGCTCCCATTATTATAATAGCTCCTTGCACCTGATTTACTAAAGTAAAAAACAGCTTATATAATCACACTATTTACCGCCCAGTGAAAGCATGTTTTAATTTAGGTGCAAACATAATTTTTTTTTAAATCTACCTGGTTTGCGATTGCCTTAGTAAATGACACTCTCTATCTTGATAACACCAAGCAAGTATCTAAAAGCATTGTTGTAGTCTATTTAATTTAATTTAACTAGGCCCATTTAAATTTTGAATTTTGTTGTTTTTGTATAGGCCTAAACTAATAAGCCTTGTCGCCACCATATTGCAAGGGGATTTGCCACCGTCACTGATCAATTTCCGCTCACATGCGCTGGGCTGACTGCCTTGTTTTTTAAATTGAATTTTTTTTTAATTCACTGGTATATTCTGCAGTTACATCACTATGACAAGTATTTGAAATCTTTTTTTTATAATCAGATGATCTGCTTAATGAGGTAGCTTAAGTAAGCTTTGGTAAAAGTATAAAAGAAAGTATATAATTATACAGTTCACAACTTGTTTCTGCTGCCCCCAAGTGCACAAAAATATCAGTTATTACAGGTTTAAGGTAGTGAGTAAGTTGGTGGCATATCAGTGATGTTGGAAATGGCTATTCAGTCCCTAATCAGCTGCTCTAATAGCGGAGCTACAGCATCTTCCACAAGCGCATACTTCTCTGAGTGCAAGTCCAATAAGCCAAACTAATTGTACTAAAGCAACTGATGATTTGCTGTACAACTTTTCAGTACTGTAATTAATGTTTCCCAATGATCAAGACTGTGATTCAGTCAGCATTTTAACAGTAAAGTGTTGTACTGTAATTTAAAGATGGGCCTATTCAAACAGAACATCTCCTTTAATTAGGTGCGCGACTGAGGACTGAAATGATTCCTCAAGTAACTCGATTACTGAAAATCATCAATTATTTGCATTGAAGCTTCGTTTAATCCATATAACTATATACAGCACACGGTGTTTCGCACAACGCGGTCACGCTGTGTGTGATCAGAGATGGTTCAGAGTGTCTTTGGTGTGATTTGACAGATTACAAAGAGGAGGAAAAGAGAGAAAATAGTGAGGGGCGCAGAGAAGACACAGGCCAGAGAAAGCGACAGAAAGTGTCCACGAAAACGCTGTACAGTGTGAACTAGCCTACCACAACAGCAGGATGTCTATGCTTCAGCATCTCAGCAGAAAGCAACCAGTTTACACATCCAGTCCACAGAGCGGACACGACACAAGGTGTATGAAGGCTAGTAAAGAACGTAGGCTACGTTCATTATGGCTATATGTAATGGCTAGTTACTTCAACGTGGTGGCTAGTTATGATGTCCCTACGTTAGCTAGGTTTTGTTCAAGAAAATGAGCACAGAAAATAAAATGCTGCAGTCAATTTGTGAAAGCCTGAGCTTCATTCATGTTATTTATTATTATGGTAGTCACAGTTCCTGTCCACTCGTTTTTGCCTCCTACAAATGCCACAAAGAAGACAGTAAAGGCTAACATTATGCCTGAGCTGTAGTTAGGTTGAAACTTGTAGTTTTGAAACTTAAGTATATATACCTTTTTTAAAGCAAAAGGTGTTTGTTTTTGCATTTCAGAATTTTTTTTCTTTAAAACCCAGACTGTAATATGGCACTTAAATGCACTAAATGGGTTTCGTTTTGATAATATTATTGTATGCAATTTTTTCATTTTAAGAGACCTGTCTTATTTTCTCTTTTGCATATTTACTATTGCTCTTTAATAAACCAAAAGTACTTCTTATCCGATGACTTGATCAATTGATGGAATAATCTGTAGAATACTCGATTACTAAAATAATCGATAGCTGCAGCGCGAGTAATTATATTCGTCTCGGGAAAATGGAAAAATGGTAATTCTTAATCATCTATGTAACAGAAGTCTTGATCTTAAGTTGAATGGAAAAACTTATTCTGTTCCCAATTTAATTTCTCACCCTAAACAGATCCTTCTCTCCCAGACACCCCTGAACCAACAACTTCTACCGACTATGTCAACATTTTTAATGACTCTATCAAGGTTGTTACTCAACAAATGACCTGGGATGCAGCCGAAAAGCACTGTGAAGATGATGGCGCCAAACTCATTAGCCTGCGAAACAAGTGGTCACAGACCTATATTGAGCTGCTGTCTTTGAATCTCAAATCACCTCTGTGGATTGGACTGAACAAAGTGCAGGTAGGTCTAAAATAGTATATAGCAAAATAACATGACTAACACCTGTTTGTAACTAGAAACTACTGTAAAGATATATGGTTTGTTACTTATGGCTACACTGACTTGATCCAGGGAAGATTTTTATCTTGAATGTCTGTACAAAATTTTAATGGCAATCCATCTCACAGTTGTGATATTTTAGTCAGGACCAAAGCAGTGGACTGACCAACAGCCCGAGATTTCAATTCATACAGCCATGCTGCTAACGTGGCAAAAAATGCTCATCATTCATTGCTGTAAAAATCATAGATATTGAAGATTTTCTTTAAAAAAAAAATTAATATTAAAGCTGAATGCAGTTTGATCAATCTTTGCTTTCAGACTAATGGGTATTTCAAATATATTGATGGCTGGCACCTGAGCTTTTCTCACTGGGATAAAAATGAACCAAGCAGGGACCGACCTTGTGTCTATGTGGATGTGGATGGAAAATGGAAGACCGCTGTCTGCAACCAGACCATAAACAGCGTTTGTATGAAGTCTACAGGTACATCCAATAACAGACTAATGTTCATTTAAATAAATGAATACATAACTCATCCTAAATGCCAGCATGTCTCAACTAAGTTACGATATTGTCAATGTCAACTTCATCACTGTCTCTCTCATTCATAGATGTGCCACCAACAGAGTCAAGTGGTTTTCCAGGAGTTTGCCCTGAAGACCCAGATACATTGAACACAGGCCACAACTACTTTTGGCTACCATTTAAGGGTTACTGTTACATATTTTTCACAGAAGAAAAAGAGTGGGCAGATGCATCTGCTAGCTGTGTAAGACATGGTAAGTCTTCTCTGTGATATTTTTAGGCACTAAAATGCATGTAGCTTTCAGTAAGGACTTCTGTTTTGTTTTGTTAAGGTGGATCACTAGCCAGCATTGAAGATCCCACTGAGCAAGACTTCATTCAAAGCAATGCAAGAATATTTCAAGACAGCCACACCTCCTTCTGGATCGGCCTGTTTAAAACTCACAAAGGTACAGTCACATTGTCTGTTCTTTCATGAAAAGAAATATTCAGCTACACAGAGGGAAAAGGCTATACAAAATGAAAGACTATGCTTGGTGAACAACTAATTAAGACAAATATATACATTAGGTTATTTTGGAAAAAATGCCATGGTTTTAAATTTATATATTTTTTAATTATTCTTTTTCATAATTTATTGGTATTGTTTACAAAGTGTGGCTATTTTTTAGGTTATAGCACAAGCACATCAGGAGAACTATTAAGTTTTCTGCAGAGTAAAAAGAAAAGAGAGCATTAAGGTAAACAAAAAGCACTTTATCTGGTATAAAAAGAAACTGAACAAGAAAAAAATCCATTTGTCTCCAGGGGAGTGGTTGTGGTTGGACAAAACAGTCATGGACTACACTAACTGGGATGAAGGTCAACCTGATGATAGCAGCCACGGAGGGATTCGTACTTCAGATGGGACATGGAGGGCAGGCAATCAGCACTATAATAGACCATACATCTGCAAAACACCCAAAGGTAAAATTCTTCTTACTTGGACTAAATTTGAATTGTAATGATGTTTTTTATAATGTCGAGATCAGACTACTCAAAATTTTTGTCTTTTGAAATGACTGTGTCAGATTAGGCAATCATAGCCTTAGCCTTAAATGTGAAAGTGACCGACAACAAATGTTTACATATGTAATCGCGGTTTTATGAATGAAAATGAAACTGGAACAATTAATTGTTACTCTGCAATGAAGGTGTGCTGTCTTGTGACCTCCCAGCTGATAGAAAGAGGGTGAGTGTGTAGGTGAGCAGCACATATGATGAAAGGGTGACGCTGCAATTACAGGTGTGATTAATTTGGTATAATACTCCTGACCTATCAGGGCTCTACAGTGTGAGTAAATCGCTTGCATTTGCCCCTAAAAAAAGATATGTGCGAACCAGAAAAATAATTCACAAGCACAGTGTGAGAGCACAGGGTGAGAGTAAAGATTTTTACAACCTACTGTAATCCTCCCGCCCTCCCCCAAAAGACTGGGACTTTTCATAGCTGGACTGGCCATCGGGAGCACTGGAAGAAATCCTGGTGGGCAGGTCGCTCTGTGGGCCGCTTGAGCAGCCCATCATACAAAAACAAGAGCAAGAGAGATCATTGGCCCACTTTGATTATGCACCAGCTCACTAGTTTTGCAACTAAAGCTGTCAGACAGAAGACAACAGGAATAAGATACACAGGGTTTGGGTTTGGCTGGCCGGCTATTTAGCTATATTGGGTGCCTTTTTGTTGAAACATGTTCAACTTTTCATGAAGTTCATGCGCTCGTCAATGTCACTTTTTGTGAACCGACCAATCACAACCTGGGTTGTGTGGGTGGTGCTGGTGTCATGTGTCCATCCCTGGTTCAAAAACTACCCATTCCCACATTCCACGAGCCGCAATGCCCCAATCACAGTAGAGTTTTCTGTGATGAGTGATCAGTGTTGTCAATGTGTCAATGTTTCAAAAAAATCTGTTTCAATGTTTTCTAATGCTTTGTCAATATTTTAATGTCCATGCCTAGTGTCTAGATACAATGTCTTCCATCTTCATAGTTCTCCACTGGTTTTCACATCATAATTGCACACAAGGAGAAGGAGCACACGCACACATGCATGTGCAGTATACATATGTAATAAATTGTTTGTCAATAAACTCTGTGTTACTTTAACATTTTTCACTGTGCTCCTAAATGTCTTTGGGACATGTGCTCCTTGGGAAAAAAAGTTAGTGTAGAGCCCTGACTGTGGGTGATAACAGGTTCACTGAAATGAAATAAAACATCATTCTTTCACTATGCCATGTTTACAGTTGTGCACTTAAAAGTGTTCGATTCCCCCCTCAGCCAATGTCACAGAATGTTGTAGAAGTTGTCAAACTAGGTGAGAGAAGGAAAACATTTCTGACATGAAGAAGTAGTCATGAGGCTTCCCAGATACTGCATTGGTTGTCTTCCACACAATGACACATTGTGCCATTATCAGGCGAATATTGTGTAGTCGGATTTTGATGTACAATTGTCACAGTTCCCTTTTTTCTCTCTAGTATTACCACCAACGCCATCACTACCATCACCAGTTGGTAAGTAACACCTCTTCATCTTCTTTATTTTGCTCAAAATTGTGACTAAATTCTTTTGGCTGATCATCATCTACTTTTTTCATTTGTGCAGTACGTGATCCTCGTTACCGCAGCCACATAGCTTTGGCAGGTGTGCTGGTCATTATTGTGATTGCCATGGGGGCAGTCACTGCCTTCTTCCTCTTCAAGAAGTCTGGTCGTTGCTTCCCCATCCCTGACAGGTTAACCACCTTTGACAATCCACTCTTCTTCAGCAATGAGCAGTCCCAGTCTGATGTGGTTGACACCAAAAAACTGTTAGAGAATGCAGAGGAAGAGAACCCTGAGCCTATTATAACTATGTGATTATAAAACATCTTCTGCACACCTTATTTTTTTACTTTTATAACTGTTAGGATAGTGCTGTGTATTTTAATATTTGTTACAGATCGGCTGCTGTGTAAAACCAAGAGTTGCAATGTCTAATTAACATTTAACAAAGCAATAAATATAATAAACATTATTATCATTACTGCATTTCATCCTGCTTAAACTTACACAATACTTAATTTAATCCAGCTGGAAATTCTGGTGACCCCCTAAGATATGCCTTGGTTAGTGAGCATGATATGATTCCGTTGTTGTACTGATGTGGCTGAATTTACCATATGAGTGCACCACTTGCGAAATCTTGGCTCCAGTACAGCATGAATTCTTTCATTTGGAAAACTGCAGGTTACATGTTTTATTCAATATACAGTATGTATAAGAAAATATATAGAAGCATAATGAATTTAATGTTAACAAGACTAAGAGTCTACAACCATGCTAGCTAGGCACAGGGGTGCTTTGAGCTAAATGCTAACATTAGCATGTTGACAGGCTCACAATTACAATGTTAACATGCTAATGTTTGGTAGGTAATGTTTACCATCTTCATGACCTTAGTAATAGCATGTAAGGATGCTGATATTTGTTAATTAGCACTAAACACGAAGTACTCCTGAGACTGATGGGAATGTCATCAGCATTACAGATATTAGTCATAAAGCAAGTGTAGGACAAATGAAAATACTAACCTGCTGCTGGCACTAGATGTAAAATCAGGGAATAATCGAAGTCATTTGGATTGACCCTCTGGTGACCTTGAATAGCCATCCTACAATCATACTAATAAAGTAAATATTACATCATTGCTATTTCTAAACCTTTCCTAACCCTTTCCTAAGTTGTTCTACTTGACATTTAACTCCACAATTTAAAAAAATCAAGACAAATTAGTTTCTTTCCCCAAAATTATTATGCCCCAAAAGTGGATAATGTAATGTATTTTGTGTGAGTCCAGTAGCAACTAAGCTGACCATCTGCCCTCTTTAGACCTTAGGTTATGGATAATACTAAATTCAGGTAAGAATCTTACAATATTCAATTTGGACAAAAGAGGCAACAGATGTATATGGAGAAGGCCAAAGATTCTTTAGAGGAAATGTTTTAGCCAAATTATACTGAAACACGCAGAACGATTCAATCAAAATTTACTAAGGATTATCAAACCCTCAATTTGAATTTGATGTTTCTCAACAGTTTTGTCTACTAAGCAGTTTGTACTGGCACATCTTACCTGTTCACTTTTTGACCTCTTACTCGCCACCAGTGTTCTCCCAGCTCACTTCTCAGATTCACAGAAGCCACTTCCTCTTTGAACATAACATTCTTTTCAAAAAGGCACACATACATTTTTTTTTTTATCAATCCAATTGACCAAATCATACTGTCTATAACCTGGTACAAATTAACTTTAATGAGAACACAATGTATAAATCCATTTATGGTGCACAAATAATTATCATTGAGTGTCATTAAATATTGCAACATCAAACACTTTTTTTCTCCCTTACACTACATGCACCCAAGCCTACTTCCTCTGCTTCTTCTGCAAGCCAAGGGTTAAGGGTGTGTGCCAATGAGGAAAGATTTGCAGTGTTTACTTCCTTAGCTGACACTGATTCATCAACTGTAATCATGTGTCTGCCCGTCTTATTTTCTTCCTGGCTTTTACCTGGATTCTCCACGGCCTGGAGTTATTCAGCATTAGCACGCAAAGGTAGCAGCCATGACCATGTCATCTTCACCTGTCAGTGCAGGTTTTCAGAAGTACCAACCAGAGAAATGACAATCCTCCTGCCTGTGTAGTTTAGGCCTCTGCAATAGAAATTACGTCTACTAAATGGTTTGGCCATATACGTAGTGGAGGAAACATAACATACATACAATATACACATATACACACACACATATATATATATATATATATATATATATATATATATTGCTAAGTATTTTATTTCTTTTATATTTTATCATTCACTGTGGTATTTTATTTCTCTCTTTGTGATAAGTGCTCTATAAATAAAGTTTTATTATCTATTATTATTAGCCCATGCAAGTACAGGGAAACAAGTGGTACGAGACGAAATGAGGCACCCATCGGTCTTTGTCTGTGCTAGTTCTCTCAGGGTTGGCTTGGCGTGTCAGTGCCCTTAGGCTTCTGGGTTTGTTTGCCTAGTCTGTAAGCCTGCCTTCAGTCCTTGTAAATACTGTTTTTTACCACACTTGTTTTATTGACTTATGTCTGCTGAGTAAGTAAGTATTCTAAGTATTCTACAGTGTAACGATTAAATGATCAAAAAAGCCATTCCATGAAACACACTAAACAGCAACTGATGTTCAAAAAGTATTTAACCACAAAAAGATTTAGAGCATTTGGGACTTTCTGGCAATGAATTCTTGAGAAGGTCCAGCATTTGCTTACTTAGACATAAAAAAGAAAATGACAAAGTCAGCATTCAGATAGCTTCCTTGTTATGAATATTGCACAATACTTTCTTCAGTGAAGTTGAAACTGACAAGAATTTCAAACGGCCAACCACAACATTCTGTTAAATCTGTGTGAATCATGCTTGGCTGCTCCAACCCCAATTTGTATCACATCTGCTTCTCTGTTTTTAGAGAAAGTGTATATGCAAGAATCCTGGCGTTACATTTAATACATTTTAAGACCTGTCTAAGACCCTTTCCATGCATTTTAAGACCTCATCGCCACTTCAAGTTCTAACCGGTTACATCAACGACTCACATGTACTATACATTGATTTTATGTCTTAGTTTGTGATAACTCCTTTGACCACTGTATCAATGCAACATAATTCAGGCAGGGTGGGAACAAAGCACAAGAGAATAAATTCAGTGACTAACCCAATGTAAGGTTTATTAGAAAGAGTAATATCAGTAATACACAAGAGCTAGAAACACAATCTTGTTCCCTATAACACACACACACACACACACACACACACTTGAACTCTGTTATTAGGCTACTGTATATCGATTCTTTATGTCATTGTCTTTTATCTGTATGTTATGGCACAATTAAAGGAATTGGAGGTCAAGAATTTTATTTGATTTAGGCTCTGATCAAACATCAGCACCAATGGCCCAGCCTTGTTGATGCTATCAACAAGCTGTTCTTTAAAGTATGGGCCTAAACCGAATCGGACTATGCACTGTGTTTAATCTTTTCCACAAGCGAACGTTTTGTTGTCCTTTTCAGATGATGTCAAATCTAGCAGGATTCCATAAATAAACTACACAGAATCCCACTATGCGCCTACGCAATAATTAAATTCACATAAACTTTAGCATACAACCTCTTTGGACAAATATACATATTGAAAACAAGCTACAAAATTGAATCCCTGGGAAAATGGCATTTAAAACTTTTTAATATTTTTTATGGGCCTTAATTATTGCTAAATTGATTTATTAATTTGTAATACTTTTTAAGACCCCGCGGACACCCTCATATAGTGGCAAAATCATAGAAGTCAAGTTCATTCAACTCATAAATGTAAAATAAATTCAGGAATACTACTGTAGATGATTACCGTAATATGTGGAACAACTGGTGGTTACCTTAATGGTGTTAAAGGAAAACTATCACAATGAAAAATAAGAAATGTTCTCCTCTAGTTCACATGTTTGGTATCTGCATAGACTGTCACTTATTGAAGCATGATACTAGCACTTCCTGTTTCCCACATTGTCTGTTAATTATGCAATGACACACATCACTGTAGTAATGTGCATGTTGTTCTGGGAACGATACATGTCTTGCAATGAAACAGCCAAGTGTGCAAATATCAGCATTTGGGTTCCGGTAAAAAAAATTTTTTTTTTAAAATGGGTAGAATAATTTGCCCCTCCTTGTTTGTCTGAAGTAAAATGATAAAGAAAAAAAAGTCATGACGACCTGACGAGACAGGATGTGTCAGTACTATTAAGATTGACTTTCAACAATCATTCTCACAACTCTTTAATCCTCTGTGAGAAGTGCATGGATAAAGTTTGCTGTAAGATATCTCAGAAGAATTCTAACAATGAAGATAACTTGTACAGCATTTGTGCTCCTCATCCAAACATTACAATCTTTGGCTTCTGATGGTACAGTATTCAAATGCTTAATTTTGAGCTTTTTTGCTTTTTTGTGTGTCACCTGTGGTCTTGTATGCTTGCTGTTGTTCAATATTGTAGTGATTACTGTTTTACTTTTGTATTTAGATTTTGCAGACATGGGATGGGATTATTGTCCAAATAATATAAAATCTTAAGAGACACACGTGAAACAACCCCAGTGATAGACTGTGCAAACAGTTGTGGATTTTTTAAGTTCTTCTGCAATAAACAATCAACAGTGTGTAATTCTTTCTCAACAGATTCACCATTTCAACTAACTAACAAAGCCACTGGTTTTTGTTTGATTAAACCAAATAACTTCTGCTTTGACATACGCTGGACAAGTGGTGACCGACTTCTGGTTCACTGGAATAAGAAGTGCCTGGGAGCCCAGGGGAAAAGTGTGGGAAGTGAAATAAGCCTCTATGATTGTGACGAAAACAGCGAACTCCAAAAGTGGGAATGCAAGAATGAAACAGTGCTCACCCTCAAAGGCCAAGAGCTTTACATTGAGCTCACTGCAGATAACACAGCAGTTCTTTCTAAAACAATGGGACCCAATAACCACCTCACAATCTCAGGGACGTCCAGCGGTGCTTGCACAAGAACATACAGAGGTAAAGTACTGTATAAAACAGTGTTGTTTTTGAAGGACTTGCACTAAATCATAACCATTTTAATAGAATTTCAAAACTATAATGATGAAGATGACAGTTTTAAAGGTGTGGGGTTATGTTAAAAGTTATATTTACATGTTGGCTCCAACAAAAAGTCAAACTGGTAAACAGCTACTCATGTATTGCTATTTACTTAACATATGCCATACAGTCATTAAAGTAGTTATATACAGTGGTGTGCAAAAGTGTTTGCCCCCTTCCTGATTTCTTATTTTTTTGCATGTTTGTCACACTTAAATGTTTCAGATCATCAAACAAATTTAAATATTACAAGATAACACAAGTAAACACAAAATGCAGTTTTTAAATGAAGGTTGTTATTATTAAGGGAAAACAAAATCCAAACCTACATGGCCCTGTGTGAAAAAAGTGATTGTCTGCAATCTGCAATCAAGCGTTTGCGATAACTTGCAATGAGTCTTTTACAGCGCTGCGGAGGAATTTTGGCCCACTCATCTTTGCAGAATTGTTGTAATTCAATCACATTGGAGGGTTTTCGAGCATGAACTGCCTTTTTAAGGTCATGCCACAGCATCTCAATAGGATTCAGGTCAGGACTTTGACTAGGCCACTCCAAAGTCTTCATTTTGTTCAAATGTGGCTGAATTACAACAAAGGAAAGTTTAGAGTGTATAAGGGCTTAGAACATTATGATATGAAGTATATGATGGTCATTCCCATGCTTAATTATGTCTCAGTTGTTGCAGCAGTTTTTGGGTTGATACCATTTGTTACACAGATTTTGTGCAAAATGTAACTATTTTCGATCACTCGAAATTTGATAAAAATGGTCAAAAATCCCTCCAAAATACCGCATTAAGACACCAAGGAACACCACAGAAAAATTCATGTTGTGATTTGGTATCAAAAACTTTTGACATTTGGAGATTTCTTTAAGAATTGCATTTTTCTGCGATTGGATGGCGTTCTGTAAATTGTTCAGAAACGCCCCTTGTCAATATACCTAGGAAACCATACATGTTATGAATGCCCTAGGTCTCTAATTTGTGGTTGTAAAATTTCATGAGACTGATTTTCCTAGAAGTCACAGTAGGTCATTTTATACAGTGAGGTCAAGTTTCAAAAAATGGTCTCACTACAATGAAATGGCTATGGGGACTAACATCATCACACATGAATACAATTGGGCTAATTGAATATACAAGAATCTCAGCTTTCCAGTCATACCCAATTTAGGCAATTCCAATAATGTTTGGGGACCCCAGTAAGCAGAAATATTCAAATACACCATTTTTAGAATAGGCGAAAATATCACATTTGTACCGCATGCAAAAAACTGCATGGTTTTTGCCCAAAACTGCATGGGATTAGCAGAAAGTGAGCATGTCTGTAAAGGGGAGACTTGTGGGTACACATAGAACCCATTTTCATTCAGATATCTTGAAGTGAGAGGTTAAGGGACCCTTTTGAAAATGGCCATGCCAGTTTTTCCCTCACAAAAATGTAGCCTAAATTTGGAGCGTTATTTAGCCCCCTTCCTGACAAGTTAGCATGACATGGTACCAATGGATGCCTTAGGTTATCTAATTTCATATGATACCAGTGCCTTCACTCTAGCTTTAAAACAGAGCCCGCTACAGCCTCTGAAAGACAATGATGGCAGTCAAGGACGTAGGTGTCCTGAAGGAGTTTAAGAGGTTAAATTAGAATTTAGCATCAAGTTTTGAAGTGGTTTGTCATATGTTGTTATAAAAAAGATAAATCACTGCATGTACACATGTTCTGAAACTAATCTTTGTTTTATTCTTATCATCTCTTAGAACTTTATTCCATTGATGGAAATGCAGCTGGAATGCCGTGCATGTTTCCCTTCCAGTACAAAGACCAGTGGTACTCAGACTGCATTAAACTTGTCCCTTCAGGGCGTCCTTGGTGTGCAGTTGAAACAAAATTTCAAAGTGAACGCTGGGGCTACTGCCCAATTAATTGTGAGTACTGCCTGTGAAAACACTGTGAAAAGGCCATTTTTAGAATGCCAGTGTATACTGACTGAAAATAAGTGAGTCATGAACTCTTGTGTTGCCAACTACTAGATTATGTCACTTCCTTAATTTTCAAGCTACTATCATCTCATCAATATGCATCTAAATCTACCTCTAATTTCAAAAACCTTTTATGAAGGCTGAGGTATAGACTGGAACTGAATTGAATATGGAGGATCCAGACACTGGAATAAAATAACTCTTGTAAACTCTGTGTACTTTGAGTAAAATAAAACTTAAGTAATCAAGTTAAATCATTAAGAACAAAAACAAAAGGAGAAGGAGTGATCCAGAAAATCTACTGAAATCAGTGATTGGTTGTTAGGTACGCACATTTATGTTTCTGCCTCACTGATGATTGGACTACCAAACATGCTGCTGCTCTTCTCTACCCACTGAACACAGTCAGTCCAGAGAGCCACAGGCATAAGACCACATTCACTGAGACATACTGACTACTCTCTTCAAGGGAGAGGAGTAAAGGTCTGCCCTAAAAGTTGCTAGCTTGAAAACAATTTTTAGAAAAAGTTGCTAAAGGGGCCTTAAAAGTCACCCAATCTAGTGAGAAAGTCACTAAGTTGGCAACACTGTCAAGAGCTATCATTTGATTTAAGGCCTACCAATAGTTTACAATTGATTCAACCCCCCATCATTTAATGAAGACAAAAATATACAACTTTAGGTTACAGGGAGTATTATACTTTTTGGTAAACATAACATATCCATGATTTGTGTATACATTCATAGCCAAAGAAGGCTGGAACAAACACCCAACAACAGGAGCATATTACCAGCTCAACACACAGTCAGCTCTGACTTGGCCCCAGGCTGACACCAGCTGCAAACAGCAGGGTGCCTCTCTGCTCAGTATCACCGATCCTCATGAGCAGGCTTATGTCACAGGTAAGATGCCACTGATTCTAATGAAAGTAGAATGAAGTATTGATAAAGGGAGCATGTATTTGAGCACATACAATAATTATGTACCAATTTATTTTGTGCTCTTTGTTTTCTACAAATAAGTTTTTCCATTAATGGATACTGTTGTGTTGTCAAAATAATCAGTTACCAAAAACTAGTGAGACAGGGAAAGACTCACTTGTCATTTTTGTTTCCCATGCCCCCAACAGCACTACTAGGGACAAGCGGCAATACGCTTTGGACTGGGCTGATCCTGGATCCAGAACATGGCTGGCAGTGGTCTAACGGGAGGCCTTTCCGCTATCTGAATTGGGACTCAGGTAGGTTTTTCCTCCACTTTGATACCTTGTGTTTCTATTCCAATATATTAAAATGGTAATATATCAAAATGTATTAGCTATACTCAATCAATACCTGCAAGCTCAAGCAGAGGGAAGCTGGCTAGTAAAATACTCTTAATTTAAACCTGTGACTACTAAACATTTTTAATGTTTTTTCTTAAAGTTATACAAGTTTTCTCTACAATCTCATACCTTTGAATTAGGCCCTAATATAAAGCAAACCCTTAAATGATGGAACAACGTACCTAATGAAGTCAGCCTGATTATCCTACATATCTTTCAAAAAATTTTTTAATCCATCGGCATTTATTCTGCAACATTTTTGCCATTTGTATTACAATTCTCATGAGCATACAGCAGTGCTGAATTTATTGTGAGGTTACTTAGTGAGGTTATTAATAGAATTATAAACTGATGTGAGCATGGAAACCTGTTCTTGACCTTAGGAACAGTAGTGTTAAAGCTAATAAGTGGACATGCGTAAATCTTGAGTTAAAGGAATAGTTTGAGATGTTGGGATTAACACTTGCTTTCTTGCCAAGAGTTAGATGAAAAGACTGATACCACTCTCATTTGTCCGTTTATATATATATATATATATATATATATATATATATATATATATATATATATATATATATATATATATATGCCAGCGGCTGGTTATCTTATCTTAGCATAAAGACTGGAAGGGGAAACAGCTAGCCTGGTTCTCTACAACTACATTGGCCTACCAGCACCTCTTAAATTCACAAATTAACACATTACATTATATCTTGTTTGTTGAATCCTAACAAAAACTGAAGAGTAAACATGACAACTTGTGGTTTTATGGAGGGTTATGTGCAAGACTATAAGACTGAGTCAAATCTGAGAGCTGATATATATTTGCAAAACCAATTTCAAGTGTAACCATCGTCTTGTTTTAGGACATCCACTTCCTAATCCGGGATACAACTGTGCAGTTGTTGATCCTGCTGTACAGTACTCCTGGCAAAGTTCACCTTGCAGCAAGAAACTTGGGTACATCTGCTACAGTAAAGCGGCCGAGCAACTGCCCACGCAAGGTAAAGAAAAAAATTAAATCCCCTGGGAACCATATAACTACATTACATACCTGTCAATCAGTCCTTATATTTCTTTGTTCTTTTCATGATCAGTTGCTGAGACAGGCTTTTGTTCAAGTCCTTGGATTCCCTACAATGGCCACTGCTTCCACCTCAATCGTACTCAGAAAACATGGACTGATGCTCAGAGACAGTGTCGTTATGAAGGAGGAGACCTAGTCAGCATCAGCAATGTGGAGGACCAAAGCTTTGTCATCTCTCAACTTGGATACAGTATGTGAAGACAATAAAAAAAAACAAAGTTTACCTTTACGGAAGAAATTCTACAATAAAGAACGCCCCTTTAAGACCTCAGGCCTTTCTTCCTGGCATTGTGCTGCTATGATTAACTACCTCAAAGGGAATGTACAATCTACAATCATTCATTGTCATGTGCTGAGCTGAAGTTAACAGATACTGATGCATCTTTTTTCATGATCAGTTTAGTTACTAGATGATGGTCTAAACAATTACCCCACTTCAACATTACATTTGTGTAATTATTTCTTAGCAATGATATTAATGGAGGTGGTCTTTAATTCAGGCAATGGTTAGGGTTAGAAGTTAAAAGTTTACCACGAGGAGGAGATTGGGGTGGTGGAGGAAGCTGCAACAGTGAACAGCATTGGCACGAGTGTATCAGCAGTAATAATATGAAGTGTCCGATTATAATGGCTGCATTGTGGCTACATTCTATAAATGGCACAAAACATAGTAGGAGAGTACAGTGAGTTGAGAGTAAGCATGTCACGATAACAACTTTTGTTGGACGATAATATTGTCTGAGAAAAAATTGCGATAAACGATATCTTTGTGATTTTAAGACCATTTTAGGCCACTGATATAATGATAATAGCATAATAATGCAAGTACACCCTTTCAAAGAGTAATGAACTTTTAAGCTGCCTGAGCCCCGCCCATGGCGTAACTCAGACACAGAGGGCAGACGACGAGAGGACAGAAGCAGTGCGACCAGAATAGACAGCAAAACGTGTCTCAGACCCAGCATAGTTGTTTTCTGTTACATTCAGCTTAGGTACTGTGGACAAAAAATGCTCAGGCGTTGTGCCCAAGTCTTATAATGTAGGGAAAACCCTGCTATTTATTCTGGCATCATGTTGTTTAATATGTTGATGACATTCTTGTCCAAATAAACACACATATAAACACAACGGGCAATATATTACAATATATGGACATAACCTCGATAACTTTTGCTGACCTTGATAAATGGATAAAGTAATTATCGTGACAGGCTTAGTTGAGAGCTCCACAAGAAGGACATATGAATAAAAACAAATGAATACCATGTGCAGATGTCTGTTATTCATTAGTAACATTAAGTTATTGGCAAATATTTTACCGAAAGATAATTTTCTTTTGTCTTATGTCTGCAGCATCTACTGATGAGCTTTGGATAGGACTGAATGACAGGAAGACAGAGAGGCTGTTTGACTGGAGTGACCACTCTACTGTCAGATTCACTAGCTGGGAATTTGGGAATCCTGCTGTCTCCAATGATATAAAGGACTGTGTTCTCATCAGTGGAGAGGTAAGGAGCATCATGTGGTTATGGTGCACATACTGCCTTTATGTATCTGCACATAACATACACTCAATGAGAGATAGTGGCATTAAATATGCTCTTAAATCTGATTTATCAGGCAGCAAAAAGGCTATTTGTGCAGCTACATATCACAGTTTACTTAATTGTACATGTGTTAATTGAATACATACATTATCTACTGTATATGTCTGAATGATGTTAAATTTGTACAGTTTCAAGACTATAGCGTTTTTGTTTGACATTTGATTTACCAATATATTGACTGTAGTACTTACTTTCCAGTACATCCAGTCTCCACATAAATAAATATTTTACGGTACTTTGTTGCAGAACGGGAACTGGGCTGACCGTGTGTGTGTGGAGAAACATGGCTTCATTTGTATGAAGATGAGTGCCTCAAAACCCACTGGAGATGAAGTGGAGCAGGATGTAGGCTGCAAAACTGTGCGTTAAGTTTACTTATTTTTATCTATTTAAATATTGTTAATCTCTTGTTCATAAAATAATCCCCAAAGTTTAACCTGGGGGTAGTGCCTGAATTTCCAGGCACCTCACCTAACTCTATCATCTCTCTAAGCTTAACAGAGCGATTTAGCCTTTTTTGAGCTCAGTATTTTGGTTTTCTCCAAGAGCAACAAGCAGCAGTTAGGGCATAGGCTTGAAACGTTTTTGAAAAATGAGACAACTATGGTTAAAGTTGGTGGACTGTGTTCCTTTCAGCCCATTCATTGTCATATTCAATCACTAATTGATAATAATTAACTAATTGCGACAGTAGCTCAGTCCGTAGGGACTTGGCTTGGGAACCGGAGGAGTGGCCAGTTCATGTCCGGCACGGACCATGGAACAGAGTCTGGAATGGTAGCTGGAGAGGTGCCAGTTCACCTCCTGGGCACTGTTGATGTGCCCTTGAGCAAGGCACCGAACCCCTAAATGATCAGGGCGCCATCCTGTGTGTGGGAACATCTGTTAATTCATCATGAAAAATCATACAATGGGCTTTCTTCACTGTTTTTTTTATTTCCAACACTCCAGGGATGGAGAAGACATGGCTCATACTGCTACTATATAGGGACACAGACAAAAACTTTCGATGAAGCTAGAGATGACTGCAAGAGTTCAGATTCTTATTTAGCTGATGTTTCAAATGGGTAAGAACATTTATTTTTACTCCAAATGTTCTGAGCAATACTACTTTTTAGAAGTTGTATTGGGATTTACAAACAGAATGAACTGAACACAAAATAATATAGTGTTTTGTTACTGTACAACATTTAGTGACACCAGAAATGCTCTTATCCTACTTGTGTAACTATTTCCAGGGTGGATAATGCATTCCTTGTCAGCTTGGTGGGGTTGAGACCAGAGAAATACTTCTGGCTGGGCCTCTCAAATCAGAAAAACATTGATGTATTTGTGTGGACCAACACAGACTCAGTGAAATTTACTCACTGGAATGCTGAAATGCCAGGTATGGAGAAATTTTAAACTCCATCTCTAAAATGTGGCAGAAAGTGGCTTCACAATTGACATTTCACTATTTCTCCTTCAACAATGCAAGGTCACCGACAGGGCTGTGTTGCCATGACAACTGGAATTTTTGCTGGCCTCTGGGATGTGCTGCCCTGCACCAATAAGGAGAAATATGTCTGCAAACATCTGGCAGAGGGGGCAATTTTAACCCCTGCACCGCCAACTCGTGCCCCTACTGGGTGTGTTAATAGCTGGACTCAAATGGGATCAAGAAACTATTGCTTTAAGGTACAGCTACATGTAAAAAAAATAAATAAATAAAAATAAAAATCCACCTCAGTTTAAAGGATCAACTCAGATTTTTCAAGTCTATCTTAATACAATACTCAAATACCCTACATACACTCAAGAGAGTTAATGGTTGCTGAAATCCTTGCTCTTCCGTGAAGTGATAACTTTATAGTGCATCTACAATGTAGGAAATGTAGGACATGGGATAAATTTCAATTTCCAAATTTCCAGTTGAGTAATTATATTTCCACCCATTTGGCCTGACTTATGTAACTGACTCTCTGTTAGCTGGTTACTACGGCTGAAAGATATGCAAAAAAAAATAAAAATCATATTGTGATAATTTTGACATAATTTTGATATTGCGATTGCTATATGAGTCAAGATTTTAGTGGGAATGGTAACTTTTGATTTCATTTTCACTGAAAAAAAATAATAAAATGATGATGATGTGATTTTTGCTGGGGTCTGTACCAAACAAGCATGTTCATTTACACTTGGAGAATAGGATTTGTAGGCCGTCTCTGTAGCACCACAATGCTTCATTTATAATGGTATGTTGTGATACATTTTACCTTTATCAAAAAATTGCAGCCCCTGCGATTTGGATATTGCAATTGGCCATATTGCAATTTCGATAATATTTCGATTAATTGTTTAGCCTTACTGGTTACCCAATATTTACATATAACACCCATTCATTTGGAGTCTTGAATTAAAGTCCTTTTTTCCTCAACTGCAACGATCCAAAATCTAAAAAGATGTTGTATTCAACAGTTGAGATCGATGGTGTAAGTATGGCATCTAAATTCGACATTTAAAGTACCATGGTTCAGATACATATAAGTGGTGCTATTACTTAAAAGCAAAATGTTGAAACTACTCCAATATGCACACATACAAAGAGTGCAAAGACAAAATACTGTTTGTCCCTTTAAATGATGGATAAGAGCTTGTTGTAAAGTGACACTACCAAACCATGTTGAATCTCTTTGTCTTGTGTTTAAGATCTTTTTACAGTCATCAAACAAGAAGACCTGGTATGAGGCCAGAGATTACTGCAGGGCCATTGGAGGAGACCTGCTCAGCATCCATAGTGCTGCTGAGCTACAAGTGCTACCAGATCGGTACAGTATGACCTGCCAAAGTACAAAATTAAGAAAATACAAAACTGGTTGCAGCAGAAGATGAAGGTTGGCTAGTGTCCAGCAGAACGCTGAAACAGAGCTTCTACAGATAACTATTAAGTTAGGCAAAAGTTTGTTCTTTTAACATTTTACAAACGGGTTTTATACTTGAATCATTGATATAAGTTTGTCCATTATAGCTATGAAGCAGTCTGGATTGGACTTAGTGCCCCTGACCCAGTCACTGGTTATGTTTGGAGCGATGAATCCCCAGTGAGTTAACAGTTTTCTGCTTTAATAGTTGAGTGAATCATTTTTAGTTTCGGAGACTCGATAAAATAGACAATATAATTATAAATCACTGTGGTTTTTTATTGTGTGCTTTTGTTTACAGCTGCAGTTCCAACACTGGGAGGATGGAGAGCCAAACAATAAAAACAACGTGGAATCTTGCACTGAATTAAAACTACATAGGCGTGGTACGAGTGGGTCGTGGAACGATGTGCACTGTGAGACATACCATGGATGGCTATGCCAGATCCCTGCAGGTAAAATGAAGGACTGAAACCATTTCGTTCTCTCTTGTTTGGTTACTGTACCAAGGTTTCAAAGAAGAGCATGTAATTCTTTTGTAACCTTTGCTAAAGGTTAACTGAGCAAGCTTGACTTTCCAACAATACCTTGCTCAAATTTATTTAGGTGAACATATTCTCTATTCTCTATTCTCTATAACTCCAGTGCTCTATTCAGTGTTCTGAGTATAATTATCTTCTGTCTATGTCCTTACAGGGGTGACTCCAAATCCGCCTCCAGATCCTGTCACTCTTGGTAAGTGGGCCATTTTTCTGTGCAACCACATAGAAAACCTATGCTTTTAGCCCAAACCTTATTTTCTAATTTATGGTTTAAATTTGCTGCTGCTGTTACTTCTCTGCAGGTTGATCTTCACTTAATATTTAGTGTGGCACACTGGTAACCCATCTTTTCATTTAGACATCACACATAGACTTCATACACAAGAGTCTACAGCCATGCTAGCAGCTCTGTGAAGCTGTACTTAAGCTAAATGCTAACATTATAATGATAACATGCCCGCAGTGACAATGCTAACATGCAGATGTTAAACAGGTATAATGTTTAGCATCTTCACAATCTTATTTTAGCGTGTTAGCATGCTAACATTTGCTAATTAGCAGTGAACACAAAGCAGAGATGAGGCTGATGGGAATGTCATTAGTTTTGCAGGTATTTGAACATAAACTAAAATATTGGAGAAATCCAAATTATGACTGATGGATGAAAGTTTAAGGGATCACCAAAATATATACCATTTATGTTGAGGGGGACATGAAGGTCTGTACCAAATGTCATGGCAAGCCTAATAGTTGTTGAGACATTTCACTCAAAGCCACAAATGTGAACCTCATGGTGGCACTAGAGGAAAAGTCAGGGGATCACCAAAGTCAGTAGGATTCAACATCTAGAAACCATGAATGTCTGTACAACATTTCACAGATATCCATCCAATAGTTGTTGAATGATTTTTGTGCGCCAGCCAACAGACTGACATAGAGCCATGCCACTAGCATGGCTAAAGACAACTGAAAATCATAACCTACACATGTACTGTAATATATTACATATTTTTAACATGTTTGCAGACTACAATAAGACCTCAGACGGGTGGCTAGAATGGAATGGGAATCAGTATTATATTAACAGTAGGTCGATGGCCATGGAAGAAGCTCGTCACTTCTGCCAACAGAGGCATGGTGACTTGGTAACTATCAACAGCGAAGCTGAAAGTGTCTTTTTGTGGAAACAGGTGAGCAGTGACATTTATACTACATTCCTAACATAACTCATTAGCCATGGCATTTAAGCTCAGAACGTACTGCAATGTAAGTACTGCTGGTTTTACTGTGTGCCTCTGCCGGTGTGTTTAGATATCCAGAAGTTATGGGTCTTACTGGATAGGCCTGACTGTAGATCTTGATAGAACATATGGGTGAGTATTAATGAAATATTGGATTAAATAAAAAGGAAAAAATAAGTCAAAGAAAAAGAAAGTATCAAAATTATGTGACATATACATTAGGTGATTTGACCAGTTGAACAATGTGTTGTGCTGTATGCAATTTTATCGGAGCTTCTTTTTTTTAAGTTACTGTTGGCCTGCTACCAGTGGTGCTGAACCAGACTGTCAGTCAGATTTTTTTGTCTATTGCAAACATAATTAATTTGGTTGCTCTACCATCAGTTGCATAGAAATAAGGCCACAATTTGTCAATATGTTTTCATGTCAAATGCATTTGTTCATCACATGCAAACAATGTATTATTATTATTCTTATTCTTCTTATTCTTATTATTATTATTATCCCTGAATAATAGTCATGGCCATCACTATAGTGCTGGGCAGGTAGCATACAGTCGGTTTAACAGAACTTTTTAAACAAAAACAGCTGCCTGCCGTGGCAGGTGAGGAGAGCTGAGTTTGCGAGCCAGAAAACCAAAACAATGATCCAAAATAGGCTCTCTAGGGCTCAGGGGGACTGCAGGGCAGGGTGGCAGTTCTGTAGGTTTGCCATTACATGCACCCTGTTTCACATTACATACTCATTTATAAAAATTGTTAATATACAAATATTGATTAGCTTCTTTGAAAAAAAAATGTGAATTTTGCTGCCTGGATTCAAGACCAGAGCTCATTTTGTCAAACTATTTTGCAACATAACCATTTATGTCTTAACTGATTTTATTGTGTTCCAAAAAGGTGGATGGATGGTTCCCCAGTGGTGTTTCAAAGGTGGGATGAAAATCAACCTGATTTCCTGAACAATGATGAGAATTGTGCTGTCATGACTATCTCTATGGGTGAGTAACCTAAAATTGATTAATCTTGACAGGCATACTTCCATATAATGAATTTATTAAAATATCAATCTGAGATTAGATTTTAAATGTAAAAATTCACATTGTTTTTGCTGAAGTATTTATTTAATATTTTGGATTGGTGCACAGGGTTCTGGCATGATAATGCTTGTGGGTTTGAACACAAGTCAATATGCAAACGCAGTAGCTCACCACCTGTCAACACCACTGTAGCACCAACAGTTCCTCCGAAAGGTGGCTGTCCACAAAACTGGAAAAAGTTTGACTCAAAGGTCAGAGGTCACTTTTAATTCTTCTACACCTGATGTTGCATAGAATAAAAATCCTAGTGCCTGCAATGAAATGGGCCTTCAATTTGACAAAAGCTACGCTCTTTTGAGATTTCACACAAAGCTGTTGATTTTTCCCTTATAGTGTTACAACATCATTAATACCCAGAATAAGACATGGGATGGAGCACAGACACAATGCAAATCAATGGGAGGAAATCTGGCCTCAATTCTCTCAAGACATGTGCAAGGTTTGTTTTATGTTATTTTTCCAGAAAACACTTTTTTTTTTATTCCAGAGAAATGCATATCATACATAGTTCATAAAAATGTGAATGTCTGCTGGTTGTCAAAATAAAGTAAGACACAATGGGCCTTATTATTGAAAGGTTATACACATTTTAAGTTGTTTGCACTAACAAGGATTTTGGCGGGGTTCACCAATATTTTCTTTTATCCAAAATGTTTGTCCGCAAGCATAACATTTATTTAGGTTGTATATATTGAAACATCAGGCATCGGGTCTATCCAGAACAACCGAAAGCTTTTTACAATAAAATGGTACTCAGAGTGCACACTATTTATAATAGGGTTGGGCGATGTTTACCAAATTAGGGGGAGGGGGGCAGTAAATGCACGGTGTAGGTTAGTTTGCCCACGAACAAACACTGCAGCAACTCAATACCCAAGACCTTCCTGTGTCTTGCTTACCAGCTGCTGGGTCAAAGTGAATGCGGTTAGCCACGAGGTTAGCATCAACTTAATCGGCCCAAGCCTACTTTATAATGAAAGAGTGCGCAAATCCCAGTGTGCAGAAGTATTTCATATGATTATTGTCTTTCCAGAACTGAGCAAAGTCTTTTAGCTAGGTGAGTGGTGGAAACTTTTGTTCTCAGTTTTAAAATGCTCAAGTGAGATATGTCCATGTCAAAGATGGTAAATGTTGCACTACAGCAAACATCCAGCTAACCATATACTGTACATGTTCTGCACCTGTGTGAGTACAATGAACTAGTCAGAAAGACAAACAATACAAGCTTTTTATTTAAATAGTCTTGGCAGGGTCCGAAATAAACACCCGCCAAGCGCCAAATGCAGGTAGATTTTCCACTTGGCGAGTAAATCTCAGCTATCCGCCACACTGGCGGGTAAATGTCTGTCCCAAGATAGTCATGTAATAACAAACAATGCTGAGAGTCTCTACCGCGTTAAGTATAATTTACGGGCGCACTGCTTCTGTCCTCTGCTGTCTGTGTTTGACACACACACACACAAACACACATCATATGTGTTTTTATAAGCATCTGTGACACGAAAAGCGCTCCTAGTTTCACGGCACTGCTTACCGTCAGTGTTACCAGCTCTTTTCCAATGAAAGTAGCTAGCACTAGCTCCAAAAGTTGCTAAAAGTCACCAGATAACGTCATATGCTCATTTCCACGTTAATGAAATCATCATGGATTCATTTGCATAAAGCTTAGGGACAGATCACCATAATTTGCGACAGATAAAATAGTTAATAGAGAAATCTTTGGCCAAATAATCATAAACTCATTATGGGGACATCTTGTATTTGAACGAAAAAAGTAAAAAAAATAAATAAATCTACAAAGGAAGGGAGAAGGGAGAAGATCAAACGAACAATTTAAATATTTGCAAGATCAAATGAACTATTTATATATTTACAACCTGTAGTAACATCTTAATCCTGAGAGAAAGAGTGAAAGAGAAATACAAACAAATTATTTACATATTTACAAGCTATAACATCCTAATCCAGAGAGAAAGAGTGAAGCTGCCACACACACTGACTTCCTGCGCACATCGCAAGAAGAGAGGATGAGAGACACTAGGCAGAAGAGCCGCAGCATGCATGGGAATTCATTACAATATAATATATTTTGCACCTTTTCCCTGATGTTCTGAATAAGTCACTAAATTTGCAGCTAGTCGCTTTTTAGAAATAAAGTCGCTAAGAGGGTCTGAAAAGTCGCTAATCTAGTGACAAATATATTAAAATAATTTTGCTTAAAATTTTGCTCTAGCCTCTTTAAGTTTGTATTCAACATAATCAGAAATCAGAATCAGAAATACTTTTTTGATCTGCAAGGGGAAACTCTTTGCTGCTCACTATCACATCAATGCACACTTGAGAATAGAAATACTAAGCAAATTAAAATATAATACACTATAATACAGGTAAGATAAATTAAGTACAAGTGGATATAAAGTATAAAAGCTAAAATAAGTGTAAGTACCAAAGTGGATTTCGAGGTTGATAATTATGTACAGTATAATACAATGTAATAATATAAGTAATAAGTAAAAGAGCAATAATGAGTACTGTCAAGTTAAGTGTAATAATACCTTATTATCTCAATGAAATGTACTGAAACAAATGTATATGTGACATAAAAAGGCAATTTATTTTATTTGGCTGGTTAAAAATATGCTTGGCCGGTAGATTTTTTCATCTACCAGTTCCCTTGGCCGGTGAGTCAAAAAGTTAATTTCGGACACTGAGTCTTGGTATATGCTCGAGATACAAATTAAGAATGTTTGACAAAAATTTCCTGTAAAGTTTTGTTTTGCTTTGTACATTGTCAGTCCATGGTCAACTGCTCATGGAAGAAGTAAAGAAAAGTCAGAGGCAATAAATAAGGTTAAAAAACATTAAGTCGAAAAATCACAAATTCACTACATTTAACAGCAGTGAGACAGCTCACCAACACCAGTTCAACATGCTCAATTTACCAAACAGGTGGCCATTAGTGCTGACTAGTGCCACAGTGCCTGACACACCACAGAAACTACAGCTAAGTGTCAGGCACAAATGCTAAACAGTGGCCCAGCAGCACAGTCCATTCAGGAGATGTTTTGAGATGCTTTCTTTTATTGTGCAGTTTAAAGTAGACCCACATACTGATCAAGAACATCTGATAAACATTTACATCCACAGTGCATCACAAACAGTACAAAAAAGAACAAGAATCACAGAATGTGCTAAACAACACTCCACCATAAGAAAGAGACTGGGCAAAAATGGCCTGCATGGCAGAGTTCCAAGACGAAAACCACTGCTGAGCAAAAAGAACATCAAGGCTCGTCTCATTTTTGCCAGAAAACATCTTGATGATCCCCAAGACTTTTGAGAAAATACTCTGTGGACTGATGAGACAAAAGTTTAACTTTTTGGAAGGTGTGTGTCCCATTACATCTGGCGTAAAAGTAACACGCAGAAAAAGAACATCATACCAACAGTAAAATATGGTGGTGGTAGTGTGATGGTCTGGGGCTGTTTTTTTTGCCCAGTCTCTTTCTTATGGTGGAGTCATGAACACTGACCTTAACTGAGGCAAGTGAGGCCTGCAGTTCTTTGGATGTTGTTGTGGGGTCTCTGAATGGCTGAAGAAGAACAAAATGAAGACTTTGTGGCCTATTCAAAGTCCTGACCTGAATCCTATTGAGATGCTGTGGCATGACCTTAAAAAGGCAGTTTGTGCTCGAAAACCCTCCAATGTGGCTGAATTACAACGATTCTGCAAAGATGAGTGGGCCAAAATTCCTCCACATAATATTTAAATTAGTTTGATGATCTGAAACATTTAATTGTGACAAACATGCAAAAAAACAAGAAATCAGGAAGGGGCATATATATATATATATATATACATACACATACACACACATATATATATGTATATATATATATATATATATATATATATATACATACACATACACATATATATATATATACACACACATATATATATTATATATATATAGTATTTTATGTATATTTAGGTAAAACTGGGTAACAAAAAAATGACCTCAAATCACCGATATGTGTTACATTTTCAGTATTTTTGACAACTAAAATGGCCGAGGCACCTACCACTGACCTGTGGATTGGTTTGCATAATTCAGAGGGCAACCAATTTTATTGGACTGATGGGCGACCAATGCGATACAACAACTGGGGGTCTGAAGTAAGTGGACACTATGATTTTTGTAATATAATGTTAAATACTTGAGTTATGTGGTGTACTACTAAAAAACAACTTTTTGTGTGTGTTTTTCATGAAAATGTGACTGTGTTTCTTTATTGTTGCAGCGCGACTATCAACACATTATGCATGAACATTTTTGGGTAACATGTTTAAACTTTACTGTTCTTGAGGCATAACAATGTCAACTTAGGACCTTCAATTGTACTTAAATTGCTATATTGGTATTTTGCTCTCTGCCTGGGTATACGCGTGATTTATTTTGTTGTTGATTGTTGCTCTGTTGATCTGTTTTTTATGCATACGTATTATAAAGCAATTTGGTCAGCTCAAGTTTTAAATGTGCTATAGAAATAAATTTGACATGACTTGACTAAACAGCTGAGGTCATGCCTCAAGTGCAAACAGCCTTTATTCAAAATTATGATCAATTATATGCATCTGTATTTTTTGGTGCATTGCTTAGATTTTCTGACATCCTGATTTTCCATTGCAGTATCATCACCATTTTCACAGATTGCATTATATGGACTATGAGGTAAAACGTTTTTGATAATTTGATTGTAATGTGCACTACCACTTCATTTGTCTTGACTTGGAGCCGAAATACATCACGCTTTTATGACAAGCTAGAGTTATGCCTCTGGTACACACAACTTTTGTTCAGAATTTTGATGAATTATGTGCATCTGAATTGTTTGTAATATATTTTCTGTTTGTGTATGATTTTACATTGAAGATGGATTATGGCAGGATTATTTCAACACCTCAGGTAATACTTTCTTGATACACTGTGAAATACAACTACATTTGTCAAATTACAGCATATTTGTCATAAAACTGTAAACACTGTAACAGCTGAAAAAATGAAATTCTATGAACTGTAGAAATGTATTAGGGGACAATGAGAGTACAAATACAAGACCATACTCTGTTACTGTACTCTGTTATGTTATTATGGTCTTTCACTTATTTCTTCATTATTTCACTTATTATCCATTTAAACATTATTTGTTTGGGATTTATTGGTTATTATGTGAAGATATGTATATAAATGTCTAAATAAATAAAATAAATAAATAAATCAAGAATTTACAGAGAACCCTTTTAGAAGTACAGTATACTGTATAGAAATTATTGGGTGGCCTGCAATCTCATTGTGTTTGTTTGTTCAAGTTAAACTAGTCTTGTCAAAACATGGTGATGTATATGTTTATGCAGAAACATTAGAGCTTCCTCCTCTTAGTCAATATACAATTGATGTATTGCTTGACTAATGATCATATTTTATCAATTAGTAATTTTTATGGGAAAGATGCTGTCAGTCACTTGTCACTGCTGCCAAAGATTCACACCACTGGCATAAGAGCAGTCCATTTCAAGAGATCATTCTGCATGATGATTATATATATATGATATATATATATATATATATATATATATATATATATATATATATATATATATATATATATATATATATATAAGACCCTGGATCTCACCATAGTTTGCTCTTTACCTCACTGTCGCTGTGTTTCACCAGACAGAGTGTGCTGGGATGACTACCGATCCCAAAATTGGTCTTGGGAAATGGATTAAAAAGTCCTGCAATGACACCACTGGATTTGTCTGTCTTCGAAATGTTGGTGAGCCCATCCTCTGTCCTTTGACAAAACGTAAAACCATCAGCTAAGCATAACCTATCTCATGGTTGAACAGCGTGATTGATTGATTGATTTTGCACAAGCCTCAGTGGAGCTTTGACTAAATATTAATACATGAATTTTTATTTTTGGGGTAATTCTACCTATAACAGCACCAACTGTACTAAAGCAACTGATGATTTGTTGTGTGACTATTTTGTATTGAAATTAATATTCACCAGTGATCAAAAGTTTGATTTCAACAATCCAAATTTAAGACGTGTGGTACTGTATTTTAAACATAAGCCTATTCATACAGGACAGTTTTTGAAATGGGTGAGTGAGTAATTTCATTCTTCTCAGGAAAATGGAAAAGAATAGTAACTCTTATGCAGATACAAGAGTGCCTGACCTTAAGATGAATGGAAAAACTAAATTTGTCAAATTTCTCACCTAAACAGACCCCACTCAAGCAGACTCCCCTGAACCAACAACTACAGACTATGTCAAAATATTTAATGACTCTATGAAGGTTGTTACTCAAAAAATGACCTGGTATGAAGCCAAGAAGAACTGTGACAGTGATGGTGCCAAACTGGCTAGCCTGCGAAATGAGTGGTCACGGGTCTACATTGAGCTTATGGCGTGGAAAGCTCCTCTGTGGATTGCACTGAACAAGAAGGAGGTACAGGGCAGAAAGCCGCTCAAACTGCACATAGCACACACAACTAACCTCTGCTTGTAACTTGAAACTTTTGCTGACTATTATAAATATTCAAGCAAAAACGTTGATAACTGGCAACGCTGACTAGATGACTTGTTCCAGTGAAGAGTTTTACCTTAAAAACTGTATTCTGTAATTGTTGAAATTTAGATCTATTTTTGGATTTTTTTTAAATATATATTTTAATTACAAATAGTCAATTCATATTATTGATGGCTTTTATGAAGCTAAATGTTTTCTATGCTTTTGTACATGCCATGAAACATAAAATCCTAATACAGCAGCATTGATGTACTTACTAGGTACTGTATATAGATTAATTAGATTCACCAGAGCTAAATATTACAAAAGTTAACATTTAACAGACTTTTCATCAGTGTGGGGAGGCTAGCTAATTGTTAGAAAAGAGAGTAATTAGATTTTTTCTTTTCGGTTCATAATTTACTGTAAAAATCACAAAGATTACAGATTTCCTTGAAAAAAATAATCTGACTATATTTTGAATTAATGATGTTGAATCCAGTTTGATCAATATTTGCTTTCAGACTGCCGGATATTTCAGATATATTGATGGCTGGCGTCTCACCATAACCAACTGGGGTATACTGGAACCAAGCACGGACCGACCTTGTGTGTTTGTGGATGTAGATGGAAAATGGAAGACTGCTGACTGCAATCAGAACATGACAAGCGTTTGTATGAAGTCTACAGGTAGGGCTCGTGTAAATTTTAATAATAATCATCCTAAATATTGTCCTGTTAAGGTCGACATACATCCTGCCTTTACCTATGTGGAAAATGGCTACAATTGTTAACATTATATTTTGTTTTAGATGTTAGTTTTCTTGTTCTACAATATTGTCAAATAGGTGCTTACATCAGTGCATTAGTTGAACCCAGTGTCATCAATGTCTCTCATCCACAGATGTACCACCAACAGAGTCAAGTGCATTCCCAGGATTTTGCCCTGATGACCCAGATACACCCAGATACTCAAGAGAGAGTTACAGCTGGCTACCATTTAAGGGTTATTGTTACCTCTTTCTCACAGAAAAGGTTGAGTGGCCAGATGCATCTGCTAACTGTGTAAGACATGGTAAGGATTTTCTATGGCTGGTCTAATACATATTCTTAATCACTAAGCTGTCTTTAGCTTTAATTAAGGACCTACTGTTTTTTTTTGTTTGTTTGCTTGCTTGTTTGTGAAGGTGGAACTCTTGCCAGCATTGAAGATCCCTCTGAGCAAGACTTCATTCAAAGCAATATCAACATATTTAAAGACAGCCACACCTCTTTCTGGATCGGCTTGTATAAAACTCACAGAGGTACAGTAACGCTGTTTGCTCTTTCACGAAAAGAAACATTAAGCTACACTTTGTTGAACATAAAGAAGGAAAATTATCTTTGTAAAACAGCTCTGAAACAAAGAGGTCACAAACTTACTGTAGCTTAATTATTTATTCCTGCTGAATAGAGAACTGAAACAGGCCAAGAAACTACACTTGGTTAACAACAAATGAAGAAAGAACATATACTGTGCTGTAGGTGAACTTTTTTCACAAATTACATGCTTTTGGTGCTACAGAGGTTGAAAGTTTTGCAGATGTCTGTTACCATCTCTAAAAAACACAAGTAGTGCAGTTCATCACTTAAACGAGAATGTGACTGGCAAAGGACATTATTGTTGCATACAGGGCACACAAAATCCAAACCTTAACAAGAAATGTTTTCAGACAAACATTTTCTTTATTTACCATAATGGTAAATTGCAGGCACATAACACCTCTTGCTATAAAAAAAACATATATATATCCCTCAGTTTGGTTAAGAAGGAGACTAAATATTGGATTTACATTGCCAGAAACACATCTAGAAATGCTCATGTTGCTCTGTGTTTGCTGTTAGGCAACTGTTTGCCCAAATGAAATGTTAGGTTATAGGTTATACTAGCACATTTGAAAATCTTGTTTCCATTTACACTGAAAAAAAAGATATTGAGTATCAAATTCAATAAACTCACAACTTCATCTGGTACAAAAAGAAACTCCACAGATTTTTTTTTTTACTGAATTTGTATTTGTCCCCAGGCATGTGGCTGTGGTTGGATAAAACCGCCATGGACTACACTAACTGGGGTGACGGTGAACCTGATAGCAACACTTACGGAGCAATTAGAGCTGCAAATGGGAAATGGTCAACAGCTCGCCCATGGTATGACAGAGGATATATTTGCAAAACCTCCAAAGGTGAGACCATCATACTTATTAGGACTCAGTTTGAATTAAAATAATGTTTTTACAATAATAATAAGGAATGTGTTACACATGTAATGTTGAAACTCACAAATTAAATTAAAATAAAATGGACTGATATTTAGAGAATGATCTCAGTGAAATTATACAGAAATAACACGCTTTTTGTAAAGCTTTTTTGATTATGTTTGTTTTCTATCTAGTATTACGACAAGCGCCAACAACATCTGGTAAGTTAAATCTCTTTATCTTTATTTGACTCATAATTCTAATTTATTTCTTCTGGCTCATCATCTATATGTTGAATCTGAACAGTAATTTCTACGGTGGATCCTCAAACCCGTGGCCACATAATTTTGGCAGTTGTGCTGGTCATTACTGCAGTTGCCATAGGGATGGTCATCGTCTTATTTCTCTTCAAGAAGTCCGGGCGCACCTTACGTATCCCTGAAAAGTTAACTACCTTCGACAACCCACTCTTCTTCAACAATGAGCGGTCCCGGCCTGATCTGGTCGACACCAGTAAACTGGTAGAAAATGCAGAGGAAGAGAACTCTGGGTCTATGTGATGTAAATACTAGCAGAATCTACTGAGCCATGTATCTTGGGCAGAGGGTTGATGGCTTTCTCATTTGCAGGACCAAGAATTTCATTTTCTGTTTTAAATGAGACGTTTCAAAGCAGTTGGCAAGAACTGGCTTAAATGAAGAAAACTATTTCAGCTGTAGGATGTCTTACTTTACATACAAATATCATTTGAAATTATGTTTGTGTATTTTATAACAACTAAGAATTTACTGATTGATTGAATGTAAAGGGGGATTCTTAATTCATACCTTATTTTGCTTTAAACTACTTCTGTATATACCTGGATTGTGAAATTTCTACTAGACTTTAAACAAGGAAAAAAATATAACATGTTCCTACTGGACCATAGTACAAGTTAAGACCACATATCATCACTGCATTTCATCATCTTTGAAGGTATTGTAGATGACATTTTATCTGTCTAAAAATCCTGGTGACTCCTTAGATATGTCTTGCAGATGAGAATTAAAACAATTGTATTAAAAGACGTTGAAAATAATAACCCATGTATCTACACTGAATGTTATGTTTGACTTTTTCCTAAACTTTACAGAGAAAGCTCAAAGGGTTTATTGAAGTGCTTAGCTTAAACAATTCACGTTTTTTATTTTCATTTTGTTGAGTGCTCACACTTTTAGTCAAATCACTTCTCAAACAAAAATATTATACTTTTATATCTTTCACATTTATCTGCTGGTTGTGTTTACTGCTTATTGGTCAAGGTTTTACATTAAAAATAAACACTGCGCATTGAATAATCTTTTGAATTCATAATACATTTTAAAAGACGCATGCAATGTTTACTGAGAACCGATATAATAACCTGGAGAAACAGAATAAGGACAATACTATTAAAGGAAGACGTCTAAATCTACCTAGAGGCTGCTAGCAATGGCCGTATTTATGTGTAGTCACAGTTAAAACAGTTATTCAGTTTTTTTATGGATGAAAGCTTGTGTTAAACAGATGTGCCTGAGAATTTGAAACTGCAATAATTGATCTTTTTTTCCACTTGGGAAAAGCAGAACTAGCTGAAAACACAACACTGATTTACAATATAATCACCATATAAAGTTATCATGGAGAGCGTGTTTTAGTGTCTCTGGGCATCCAGCAAGTCCAATATTCACTGTCCTCTGTTTTATAGCTCTGTTTTGGAGTTCACTGAGAAGCAAGGGCGAGTGTTTCTTCAACATAAAATAAGTTTTAAAATCCATCAGTCTGAAATGTTTCTTATGTAGCTTCTCAGCATACTAAAAATTACAATACAGTATTACAAAACTATAATTTGATACAGGTTATACTTACATATTATTGATGGCTGAAAAGACCAAAAACATTCACAGAAGTTTATGTTCACACCAAAAAACATCAATGCATGTATCAAATACATGGCTTACACACTCTTACCCATATGCTTGGCATATCAAAGAGAGTCTACAAGCCCTACAGTATTCTAGTCATTGGTTAAAGCTATTTACTCACAGCACAGCTTAAAGACAAAAACGAAGGAGGAAGCTATCCTCACAAGCAACTAGCAGACCTTCTGCACAGGCTCATTCACACATCACATCACACACAGTGAACCTGTGGCTGAACAACCAATAAGTGCAAAAATGGAGATATTCCCAAATTTTTAATATACCCTACAGGCTCTGTCCCTGCGACAGGGTACAGCAGTTAAAACACAACAGTCTAGGCTGTGCAGCACATAATATAACCTCCACCTTAACGTCAACAAAAACACAGCTAACAATAAACATGGGGGGTTAAATACACAGACATTTAGGAAAAAAAACAGCAAGCACACGCATACAAATACAGTGGCAGACAAACAGACAGAAGTTATATCTGACTCACGTTAATTGACGTCGAAGTTCATTCTGTAATGGTAGTAGTGGTAATAATATTAATATTAATAATAATGGTAACCATAATAATAATATTAATAATAATAAGACTAATAATAATAGTTGTAGCAGCAGGTGTTGGTGTTGAGCAGGAACATGGGGGCAGTAGGTGGCTTGCATTCATAGATCCAGACCAGAAATACCTGCAGAAAGGACAGGAGGAAAGAGGAGAGAGACGAGAAAGCACAAAACTACTGGAGAGAGAAGATGTCGAGTTAGTAACATGCATAATTGTAGCCTACATATTTTTAAATTGATATATATATTGTGTACTGTATATAAAGGTATCTATGATATTAAATTTGAATAGATTTAAAGCAGCTACATAAGATATTTTTAACAATATATCAAATGACAACAATTCCCCATTGCTTTACAGAGATTTATGTGAGTGAAGAGGATGCATAGGACAGGGTTAGATGGAGGCACATGATTCGCTGTGGCGAAAGGAAGATAGCGAGTTTTAGCACATTGTTTAGCTGTCCGCCCACAACCTTACTGTTTTGGTTCACTCTCATCGCTCACATAGAGTTGTTTTCAGCCAGCACCAGGAAACAAGCGCTAACAACCCACTGTACACCACCTGTCAGCTCCAAAGGGCAGACAGACATAGTTAATGACTAGCTGGTGAACATAGTGGGGCATTTAGCAGCTAAAGAGCCAGATACTTGCCTCAGGAATTGGTGGAGACCAAAAACAGAGCTAAAAGAGAGTGATTATTATTTGGCAACTAGGCAATAGCTAGTGGGCGACTGTGGCTTAGTGGGTAGAGCGGGTCGTCCACCAATCGGAAGGTCGGCGGTTGGATCCCACCTTCCCACAGCCCACAAGTCGAGGTGTCCTTGGGCAAGACACTGAACCCCAAAATGTGTGTAAATGATTAGTATCATGAGCAGTATCATGAGTAGTTGCCATCTGTGTATGAATGGGGTGATATGTAGTTGAAGTGCTTTGAGTAGTCAGAAAGACTAGAAAGGCGCTTCGGGAAATACGCTTATTTGCTTTCTGGTGGAGACTTAGAAAATCTTATCTGTCTGTTAAATATGAGGCTACAGCCAGCAGCCAGTTAGCTTAGCTTAGCACAAAGTCTGTAAACAGGGGAAACAGCTAGTTTGTTTAATCTGCACACTGGCATCATTATTTCCAGTATGTTTAGAAATGGGATATGTTTCAGTGCATAACTGTCCTTAATAAACACACAATTTAGATTGAAGGATGTCTTATTTGGAATTATCTCCGTTTGAAATTGTTTGAATTTATATTTAAAGGAATAATTTGACATTTTGGAAAATATGCTCCTCACTTTCTTGAGAGTTAGATGTCAAGATCAATACCACTAGTGTCTGTATAGTAAATATATAGCTATATCCAGCATCCAGTTAGCTTAGCACAAAGACGGGAAACAAGGGGAAACAGGAAGCTAGCCTGGCTCTGTTGAAAGGTAACAAAATCCGCCTACCTGTGCCACTAAAGCTCACTAATTAACACTAATTATATCTATATTATATATATCATAAAAGTGTGACAACACTAAGTTATAAGTACGATAATATGCACAGGACTATTTCTTGGCTGAGAGAGAGAGAGGAAGAAAGCACAAACAGAAGAAAGTTGTCATGCTGCAGAACAGCGAGGAACTTTTTTGTTGAGGACATGATGGACAATGAATAATAACCCTTATCCCTAGTATTTTGGTTTTGTTTCTGTCTGTGTTTACATGTTAACTTAAATTAACTGAAAGCAACACCAAGCTGTGAGCAGTCAGTGCCGGTTAGTGGGGCACCAGAGGACGCATAAATATTTAAATCGAAGACAAGCAAAAAATTTTACGCAAAGTAGTTAAAGAATTGTAACAAATGGGGCAAGAAAGCAACAATAAAATGCCCAAATTAAGTTTTAAAGAAATACTGGAATACCTATATTTTTTTTACTTTTTTAAATTGTAGAATGTATCACCGCCTTGGTTGCTGATACCTTCAACTTCCCAGGAAATTACCCTCTGTTCCTCTCTTGCAAAACTGTGTAGCTGTATTATGATTTCTTTATGAAAAAACTTTCAGCTCAAGGACAAATTCAGTGATCTGGCCAGTAATAAGTGAGGGAGATGCTGACATCTTCAAATAAAATTACACTTAATACATTCTTTGTTTTACATTTTAATGATCTTCAATAGAATGCATATTTGTCAAAATTAACTTCTGAATGCTGTACAAAACAAAAATAACCAACACAAATCATTTTGAAAGGAACAGAGTCAATTCAGTCTTGTCAACTCAAAGCAATCATACACAGTAAGTACCAAACAGTGCAACAGGCTCTCTGGTTCTCCTTACATTTACTTAACAAGGCAATTATGAAGTATGTACAAATGCATAGAGATTGTATTCAAGCAATATATTTTATCACAAGAAGATGCATAGAGTATCCAGCACATAGCACAGGTCAGTGTCACAAAGATTTGTCATGCTTCCAGACAGAGCAAATGCAAGTCAATAAATATGCTTGAACACCATTTAGAAAAGTAGGAAGCAAATTATGACTTCCCTTTGGAATCATGTAGAAAAATAGTTCAACTTTCCTTACCAATGTTTAAAATAAATTGTTGGCTTTTGAAGATACACTGATTTAAACACATGGGGGCAAGTCTGTTGTTCCCCACAGTTCACAATTTGATTAGACAAAACATCTCTTCCTATAACTTTGTAGAAACAAATTCATAAAATGCAGTCATTGTACGGAAAATGAAAACAGCAATTGTTTTAATTATTTTATTTTATCCCATTATCTCAAGATCACAAGTTAATTACTTCGTTATGTCGGGATAACTTGTCTTGGGCTACAACTAATTATTTTCATTATCAAGTAATCTGCCAATTACTTTCTTGATTAATTAATTAACCATTTAGTGTAGAAAATGACAAAAATTGTGAAAAAAATGCCCATTACAATTTCTCAGAGGCCAAGGTGACGTCTTCAAATTGCTTGTTTTGTACGACCAATGATCCAAAACACAAAGATATCCAATTTACAATGATATAAAAAAGGGAAAAGGCTGAAACCAGATAATGTTTGGCATTTTTGCTAGGAAAATTCACGAAACAATTAACCAATTATTTAATAAGTATGTTTATTTTAAAAGTTATTTATCTGTGAATAGACAAATCGATTAATCGACTAATTGCTTAAACTCTATACAGGGTAATTATCTTGGGAAAACAAGTTGTTTTTTAGAGATATCTCAAGAAAAGGACCTATTTTTTTCTCAAAATAAACCAGAAACTCAAAGTTAACTTGTGATCTCGAGACAATGAATAAAATAAAATTATTGCAACCTTTACCGTTCTTGGATTCCGTACATTTGTGTGACCAATGCAAAATTAAAAACTCTAGAACAGATGCTGCATGAGCACACCGTTGCATTTATCTTGACTAATGTTTGTGCAAAAATACACACAGATAGAGCCATAAATAGGTGAAAATAAGACAAAAACCAAGTGATAATATTAATTTTGGTAAAGAACAAGAAAGAAGGACGAAGTGTGTGAGTGGCAAAGGGTAAAAATAAAAAAAGACAAACAATATGAGGAGAAACATTGTCTACAAAGATGAAACACTGTCCCGTCCATTAGTGCATTATGACTTGAGCAGCATAAAATCATGCACCAACCCACAGAAGTAACTAGTGTATATAGGAATCCCTGTGCCATTGTCGTGCATCTCTGTCTCTATCTCTACCTCGATCCCTATCTCTGTCTCTTTCTCTGTCCTTGTGCCTGTCTCTGTCTCGATCTCGATCTCGATCTCTATCTCTGTCTCTGTCTCTGTCTCTGTCCCTGTCTCCATGGTAGTTTTGATGATTGTGTGCAGGATAGTGATCCGTGTGGTGTGTCCGTGGTGGAATATGCTGGTGATGCCTGTGCTGCCGGTTGCGTTCATTGTGCTCCTGCTCATAGTCTTCTCCGACGTGTGGCTGGCTGTTCCCATGGTGATGTTGGTGGTGGTGGTGGTGGTGATGGTGGTGGTTGCTGTTATGATGGTGGTGGTTATGGCCCCGGTGGTTATGGCGAGTCTCCTCCTCATCCTCCTCCACCACATCCTCCAGCTCCTCCTCCCTCTGCTCAGGCAGGTTCCTGCGGGGAAGCCTCTGGCTATAATCCCTGCTCGACTGTACTTCCATGCCACCAGATGTTTGGTTGTGCTGGGTGTGGCTGTGATGCTCCATCCGGCGGTGGTGGTGGTGATGGCGATGATGGTGGGTGTGCTGGGGTCTCTTTGGGTCAGTTCTAATGAGCCGCTCTTCCTCCTCTCTTTGGCCCTCCTCAGCCTTCTGCTCCTGCGCTGGGGCTGAAGGGGGCTCCTGGTCTAGATGGTTCTCCCGGGAACCCTTCCTCTTGGGGGCAGCTGACTTCTTGTTTTTCTGCCCTTCCTGGGACAAGAAAATGCAACGTAATGTCACATACATGCACATTAATGACATGCATATGTAAAAAGCTTGCTCTAACAAAAACATACTGTGCCCAAGCCTACAGTACATGTCTTAACCTACACACTTCCAGTCCATATGCACAAACTCAAACATACATAACACACACACACACACACACACACACACACACACAGCTGTTGTTATGGAGGCAGCTGGCCCTCAAGTACCTAAACTAAACTAAATCACACCAGAGGCAATTTGAATATTTTTGGATGATAATACTCAGTTTTATCATGGGACCTTGGGCCACTCAGTACAGCCCTATGCAATTACTCACATGATAGCAGACACACTTGCTGCCTCAGGCATCTCTGCATCTCTACAGCTTCTGCAGCAGTTTATTTTCACTGTTAACTAATTGATCTGGTTAGAATCAACACCTCTGTAACACAGTTTCAACTAAAAACAGAACATTATAACCTTCATGAGTTATTGCAGGACTGTTGTATTAGACTGCCTTAGTTTTAGCTAGGTGTACCTAATAAACTGGCAGCTGAGTGTAGTTCATTTCTCACTACCTGCAAAATAACTTTGTGTAGTATAGTTTAGTGTTATTACTTCTACTTCCTGTCATTTCTCAGTGGAATTCCATGTGTCAAGTTAGCTAGCTAGGGCTGCATGTGACATGTAGTAAAACAAGTTTAAGAAATGCGAGGATGAGGGCAGCAAATTGCTTTATTTCTAAATAATTCCATACATAGGCTATCATGACATTGTAGCAATGTATTTTCTGCTTCCTGGATTGTTTGTAAACAGAAAACCCATCTATATTCATCTGTTCTGTTAAACAATACATAATGTACACATAATTCTTCTAGCTAACTTCTAAAGAAGGTGCTACTGTAACTCATATCTATTATTGCGGTGGAATGATAAAAACTCAGCTACAGTGGAATTTAAAGGTATCTCACTCACCAGAGGTAGACCTAAATCATTTCTTAAACTTTCCAATGGAGTAGGATGAGGAGAAATGACATGAAAATGTTAGATGAATAAATGGAAACAAATACAGATGCAGCACACTGGGAAGTTCCTCTGTTTACAAAACATTTCTGCTGAGCTCATAATTTACAACAATTTCCAAACAGTTTTTCCACAATCAGCAGACTCTGTACAGATTAAATGAGTGGGATGAGATGAGATGACAGTATGAAATCTTTGAAAATGACATTACATCCCATAGCTTTATTGTTTACGTAGGTTTTTCCCATATATGTGTCTCTGTTTCATGTACCGGTATTGCTGAAGGACTGGTGGGCAGTGTATTCTCGGCCAGCTGGGACACCAGTGCGTTGGCAGGCTCCATCTCTGGTGGATGAGTGGCTCTCCAGTAAGACTCCAGATAATCAGCAATGTGCTCACAGGCATCAGTTAGCTGGTTCTCATCTAAGATGACATCAAACATTTCCTACAAGAAAATGAGAATAAGGCTGAGAATAAGGAAAAGACCAACAGTAGGAAACAAACAAAGGACTAGCCTGTACCTGAGACAGTAGTTTAAAATATAATCTGTGACACCATTGATAGCGTGGCAGAAGTGTGGGTGGGCTTTAAAAATAACACTCTTCTGGTAATCAAGTAAGTCTGTGATTAGGTCCTACAATGAGATTCAGATAAGGAGATATAAGAAAATAAGGTCATCTGGCCATGTGAACAGTGACATCAGCATTCAGTGACTGAATTTTGCATCAGGAAAAAATATGCTGAATTTGTAGTCTAATATCTATAGTATGCATAAAAGCAGGGCTTTAGCCAGGATTTTAAAAATAATTAGGTAATGCGTGGACAGCAAAAACAAAATCTCTAAAATTTTTCAAAATTTGGATTTTTCATCTTTTTTTCATTCTGTTAGCTATTTAATTACGTTTTCCAACATGAAGGTCGTAATTCTGTTTCAATGCTACCCTCCCACACTTTTTTGTTGGCCTAATAGTAGTAAAATCAAAATACAAAAAGTCTAAAAATACTGGATTCGGCCTACCCATCATGTGTAAGTTTATAAATTATAGAATATCAATCCCCCCCAACCTGCTAAACTCCCTAAATTCCCAGAAAAAAATACTGAGGACCTGCTAGCTACGACCCTATGTAGGGGGCCAAGGGGCCACCAATGTAATTCCAGTTTGCACCTAACTCAGTACTGTTTTCTTCCCATTTCTGGTCTGTGTCACAACTTCAACTACAGAAACAAATGTATAATTCTGTGCAACAACTGAAATATCAGACATTATGACATGACATGATAACAATACATTTATTCAACATGAAATTAAGTATTACTGAACATGAACTACCACTAGATGGCACTCACAGGCGGGCATTGGGCGAGCTTGTCTGCTGCCACCAGCTGAACATTAAGATGTTTGGTCTGTGACTTTCCTCTAGTCTTGATCAGTCGCGTCAACACCTACACAACAGAAGTGAAGAGAAGGAGGAGAAAAAGAAGCAGAGAAGAAAAGAAACAAGGTTATAATGACTGTTGGCATTTTACAAGATTGTGTTCCTTAAGCATACACACAGTGCAAAATACTGAGAGAACAGTCAGTCCAAAGACGGTGCAGGTCTCTGGTGAAGCTAACCTTTGGTGAGGAGATCTTGACATAGACCAGGATCGGTGCTAGGGAGGTCTTGGACACCTGGAGAGGGTGGTTGACTGTGTCTGCATCTAGAACTACCAGCTGAAGACTGCGGGCGAGCTCAAAGATACGTTCCACCTCCCCCTGTATCTGGGCTGCCAAAGCAGAGAGCAAAAGCATGACTTTGACACCTGAGATCCAGGAAATCCATCAATTGTGCATATTTAATTTCCTTGTTAACATTTAAAACAAGATGCCAGATCTCACAGGTTACTCATAAACTTACAGCAGATATTTTCTTATCATTGACCAATATTTATCACAAATTTATTATCATTTATTTGAACACCTACATTATGTCATTGTGTGTAATTTTGGATGATTTTATATGTATTTGCATTGCCAGAGCTGGCCGTTTTTCTATATTGTATTTAATCAAGATGCAGGAATGAGGATACAATTTGAATATTTTTTGAAAGGAATAAAAGAGAGGAAGATGGAGCATTCAAACAGACATGGACTACCAGTGCTTTCAGTCATACATACCGGCAGCATCTGAGATGAGAGAGCAATGAGAAAGACAAGAGTAGAGAAAACCAAGTAAATCTTATCCCCCTTCTGTTCCTTTCTTTTTGTAACCAAGAGGGAATTTAACCTAGCCTACTGCATAATGTCACTGGGGCAAAGAAAGAAAATGCCCAGTAAACAACCAGTAAACTTATTACTTTACAAACTTTACTGACACAATCCAACAACCTACTTATGTCTCAGATGTCAACCTGTTTTCTATCTAAGGTATAAAGGAATATTTCAATTTATTTGCTTTCTTGCCAGATTTATATTAAAAGATTGATACCACCCTAAAATATAAATATGAAGCTTAAATATTAGCTTAACTTAGCATAAAGACTGGAAACAGTGGGAAACAGCTAGCCTGGATTGAACAAACACGATATAACATGTTCATTAGTGAGCTTTAGAGGTGCTGGTAGGATTTGGGCAGCTAGGTAGATAGGCTAGTTGATTTCTAGCAGTCTTTATGCTAAGCTAACGGGCTGCTGGCTGTAGCTTCATATTTTATGTACGAATATGAGCATGGTATCGATCTGCTCATCTAACTGTCTGCAAGAAAACAAATAAGCATATCTCCCACAATGTCAGACTAGTCCTTTTATTATCTTTATTTGTCTTCATTGTGGTGCATACAGTGATCTCTAACATTATTATCCCGTTGAATAATGATCATCTATCCAGCGTTTACACAAAGACTCTTGTGAATGCAAACTGCACAGTGTTTCAATGAGATAAAGAAAAAGTGAAAGTCTGACACATTAATTTCAGACCTAGGTCAGATAGTATCAGTTGCTTCTTTTAACCTAATTAAGGTTGCAAGTGGGTGAGGTTTGCCTCAAGGGACAACACAATGCGTGCCAGACAGCTAAGACAATTACAGGAAGTTATTTTAGAAATCAATTTAGCGTACTTTTCTGTTACTGATACTATCTGAATTGTCCTGAAGAGGTAAACCCCAACCTTCTTGCTCTCCAGATAAAGGTGGTGCCAAAGATAATTTGCCACAACTACTGGCTTGGGGTTGGCAGGATAAAGCTGTGTACCTAAATTGGAGCGGGTGTTCGACCGGTCCATTAAGGCCTTTTTGCCAGGGTTGTTGAGGATGGACCGTTTAGCTAGAGAGATGTCTGCTGTGACCCGTGTAATAGTAATTCTGGAGGAGACAGAGAAATAGGGATTATTACACAGTCGTGATTTTCATTATGTTTTATTTCCACATACAAGGTGTGACACTGAAGACTTACAGTAAATCAGAACTTACCTGCCTTCAAATCGATGTTTTAAATAGTCAAATAGTGCTTTTTGCATCATATCTGTCACCTGGAATTGCAGAAAACATGGATTTTAAATAAAATACCCCTCTATTCAAGTTCAACACATATATTTACAACCAAGTACAACCAATATTTATTTGAAATACTAGATTAGGTTTCTCAGCTTTACAGCATTTAAGGCTCTTCAGAAGTCAAGGGAAACTTATTAAGAGCTAAGATTGAAGAGTGTGTGAGGCAGACTCACCTCTAAGCCCTTCAGTGATGGTCCCATTAGAACCACAGGACGCATTGTAGGCACTACATCATACATAGCCACCTGCTCCCCCTGTAGCCACAAAGAAACACAAGTTTAATTTAGTACATGACATAAAGTCATGTGGTTTTATCTGGGAAAGTTGCAAATGTCTGTTTACACTGTAAGCAACATATTAGTATCACTAAACGTGCATTAAATTTTTATTTAAAAGCCTTGGTTTATATCGTACACAGAAAATATATAAATATTTCTTTCTTAGGCACTGGATCAATCCTCTTTCCGCACTTCTTTGTTTCCCCAACAATGTGATTTTTAAAAAATAAAAATGATGTCTAGCACATGGACTGTATAGCAGAACATTTGCATCCATCATCAGATAAATGGCTCTTATCTTCCGTAAACAAGCTTTGTGTTTGATGCAGGATGATGAACACAAGTTCAACGTGTGTTTCATACTGGATTGTTGTCACATCCAAAATCCCTCATTGGTCATTCACACAAGACACAGGAGCAGAACTGTGGCTCTATCCTCATCACTGCTAAGTCATAGAAATAACTGTCCTTGTATGAATATTAGACCTGAAATGATTGGTTAATTAATCGATTACTCGATCAACAGAGAAGTAATCGGCTATTATTACTATTTTGACCATTGATTAATCATTTCAGAACTGCCAAACATTTGTTGGTTCGATATAATAGCAAACTGAATATCTTTTAGGTCTGGACTTTGGTTAGATAAAATATGCAGTTTGAAGTCATTATCTTGGGTACTGGGGAATTATAACGGGCATTTTTCACTATTTTTTGACATTATATTGACAAAACGATTAATCGAGAAAAAAGATTATTATTATTAATAAATTATTTAGTTATTTTCAGGCTTAATGAATGGATGCAATTGTAGATGCAATCTTTACACTTGATGTTAAAAAAGATGGTGCAGGCGAAGTAGTGTAACTCTACTGAATTATTTCACCTCACGAGACACGTCACATCATACTGACACGAGCATAACAGGAATATCTTCACATGAACTAAAAAACTAAACTCAAACTAACTTTTAAGTCAACACGGAGAAGAAGTCTACGAGACGCTCAGAATCATGGACAGTTTGAACATCAACTGTTCCGTGTCAAATAGGCAAACTCTGCTAATGACTATCTGACTATGTTGAAAGCTCCACAACAGGCAAGTAAGTGGACCTTGAGTTGAGATTGTTTTGTCAAGTTTAAAGTAAACATATAATTCTATAGTAACCCATGACAAAATCCTTATAATTACAGAAACCCTTTCATACCTCAGCTGACCAGTATAACTAACATCTGGTCATAAAGCCAGGTTGGAATGGAAAATGGTTTATCCATCCACTGCATCTGTCTGAGAATGATATGTGCTATTTAGTCTTACTCAAAAGTTTTTCAATAAATGCAACTTGATTAGTTTGACAAAGAATTCTCTCTCAAGGTCGACTTGTACCTTTTTGCTGGAGCCTTCAGCTGCATCTCATGGTCTTCCTTGCTATGTTAACATGTAAAAAAATGGTATACAAGGCAAAACCAGAGCGCCTGTCATACTAGTCACATTGAATCCTAACATAGCGGCAACATGTGGCTTGCAGTGCAAATAGATAGTGAACATGGATGAAATTTGAGTTGTTTTTCTTGCCCTATTATTTTACAAAGCTCTTTCTAATAAAAAATACTTCTGTGTGTTTGTGAGGACTGTCTATATAATGAGAAACAATGGGTTGAAAGAGATGTCAACAGAACAACAAACGTTGGGTCACTTACCGGTTTCTTTTTCACCTGCTGATTGGCTGTTCATACAGAAGGACAAGAGAGGTATCTAATGTTAACTCATCAATCATCAAAAATAGACAACAAAAAATCTTTTTACACAATTTAGCACACACACTGACCTTGTGATGGAGGAGTATATTTCTTTGAGTTCATATCTTGAGTTGTTTGAGATACTTTGCTGAAATGAGAGAGAAGTCCTGAATTAGCTCAGATCTTTCCCACTAAAGACAGAGATAAACAGGGTCTTCTTTACATTCTAAATTTCAATGTTTCAGTAATGGTGAAAACAGAGAACTATGTGTCTATGCAAGAAAATAATTTGTGCATAAAGACTGTATATCCACTTATATAAGACACAGCCATATCAAGCTTAGAGGCTAAATCCCTCAAAGTGATTCATCACACACAGTTGCCACCAAAGCCAAATTTCCAAGATCCTCTAGATGTGTTTCTTTCAGCCTAACTGGGTCAGAACCACCTACTGACAGAACAAAAGGAAAACATTCTTACTTTTGAATCTTGAATTTTTGAAAGTTGAGTTTATACCCCACTAGCTAGGAAAAATATATCAAACAATCTAAAAAATAATAGCTTTGGAAAAAGAGAATCAGCAATATACTGTAAGCATGTGAAATTTGTAGTAAATGTGCTAAAACATGTAAACTCACTGGTATGGTCTCATCATATTTCAAATGCTGTTAAAACTGAAGTTTTTGTTAATTTGCTTATGTGGGAGGATTTTCTGTTGATTGTCCTTGACCTCCCTTTTAATGTTCTGCTCTTATATTTTCCTTTTCATGTTTTTATCTTTCAAGACAGGATTACCAGCTGGGCCCCAGGATCACTGTGTGTCAGTTGGTTTGTGGTATTTGATTAATTACAAATTTGCTAGGGAATATGCGCCACGGATATGATAAGGGTCTAAGGACAGGCGTCGTCGTATGCTGTACAGATTGTAAAGCCCCTTGAAGCAAATTTTTAATTTGTGATTTTTGGCTATATAAATAAAACTGACTTTACTTGATGCTGTTTGTGTTTGTGAAGAGTTGAGGTTTGATAGCATTTTATCGAATCTGAATCTTATCAAATCCCTTATCAAATCAAGTTAGGTAACTTTCAACATTTGCAGGTAACTAAAGGAAGGTATAAAACTAAAACTCCAAGCTTCAATTTTCATCTGTAATGAAGAATGCAGATGCCTAATTAATGTTCACGTCCAGCTACAAAGCAAAAATAAGATTAACAACAAAAGATACGAAATGCTGATTAAATATGTATCTGACCCATTAGAATACTACTTACTTTGACAACTCACACATCTTTCATCAGCCACTTGCTCTAAATACTGGAGGTCATGATTCAAAACTACTAAGTTGATAAGTTATTTATATGATATGCATAAATGTTTAACTGAGAGATTCTCCTGAAATTGCCCTGATGAAATCAGCTGAATATTTCTCTAGAGAAGACTCGCCACTCTGTTGGGTAATTTTCAAATCTGTGTTATTTTGTCCAGTTTAATCTAGCCCCAGTTTATGCCTCTCATGTATTAGGATACATCTGGGGCATAGGGGGAACCCTAAGTTTCTCCAAAAGATCATTTACAGGGGGTGAAACCCCAGAAAGTCGTTTAAAAATACTTAGCGTTGATTGAAGGAAGGATCCCCAAAGACTCGCTAAAGGTCACAGCGAGAGTTTTTTTGAGGACTACTTTTGCATTCCCTCACAATAAATTTTGCGTTCTCTCACAATTTTATGTTTTAGCCTGTTTCCCAAAGACGGAAGCCCGCGGGCTACCTGGATAGGAAACGTGGTCAAATGGCCGTATTTTTAAACTGATGGTTACTTCTGTGACCTGAATGTATGCTAATACAGGAGAGGCATAAACTGGGACTACATACGTTGCCTTCTGGATATTTGGGAAGACCTTTTTTTCCTGTGTGAAAAGAAACCTAACCAAGGGGAAAATGCAACAAGTTTACCAACTCATTGGTTTGAAAACTATTATCTTCAGTCCACTCACAGTTGTACAGTGGTGTTACAGAGTGATGTTTCTTTTCCCTCACAAAGGACCTTTGGTTGAGTACAGACACAGACTTGCAGAATGCACATTAACCAGACAACAGCCAAAAGTTTCATTTCAGCCATTAGGGAATTAAGGTTATTAGTGACTGATAATCTGCCTCCAGTGATGTTTGTCACTTTAGCCGGCTAAACCAGAGAGGCATAGCTGCATATTTCATACTGTACATTGTTCTTGCCAATAAAAAAGAGAGAGGACAGAATAAAGGGTTCGATAAGAGATTTTTTAGCGTCGGTGTTGGCCGGTAATGCATCACTTAGTAATGTGATTACTTTTTTCAGTAACGAGTAGTGGAAGGGACTACAATTTGAATTTCAGTAATTACATTAGTTACTAATCCCAGTGACATCCGTTACTTTGACATTTTGTCGGCTTGTTCGCTGTCCTACCGGGTGTTAGGTGGAGAGTTAAATCAGACTGGTCTCTCTGTGTTCACTGGACAGACTGGTGCTAGCTTTGGCAAGGGGTTGGACGAGGTGGTTAGCCTCTACCAAAAGAGGAGAAATGCGACACATGATGTGCATTCTTAGTTAACGTTAGCAGCAGGTTACGCCTACATTCAGGAATCCCCTAGCTAACTTTTAGAGTTGGGGTTGTGGCAAATGAGTTGTTTAAAGGCTACTTTTGTACACTAATGCACTGAGAGTGGGAGAAAAGCTCATTTTTGCCACAGTGCAGTTTAACCCAGCCACGTTTGCTGTGCTTCTATTCACAAAACAATTCCTGGTGTGACCCTTTCCCACTGATACCACCTCTCTGGTCAAAATGTAGTTTGACTAATCTGCATGTTTTCAAAGAGCATCAGCTGAATGCCTAAAATGTCATATAATCCTCTGAATTTCACTTTGTAGTGCTATTTGTTGTTTGTATGTGTGCTGGACCAATAAAGATTATTATTAGGATTACAAGACAAGGCAGCACACTACATCATGAGGCTTGTGTGCTAGTTTGTAACCCTGTTGTATTGAAGCTAGTGGAAAAAGGAAACATGCTGTACATACTTGGCTAAGGCCTTGGCAGCTTTCCTCGCCTGGACTTCTCTTCTGATGAGAATGGTTTCCAGATTGACTGGACTGGGGATGAAGCCCACCACACCATCCTCCTTCACCGGCCGTCCGATCCACCACTCATTGTTAAACTTCTGGTCATTAAAAAGAAAAAAAATCTGAGTGTATATTCAAGGCTTGATTCACTGGCATTTTTATTCTGATGATGTTAATGATTCTATTCAGCACCTGCATTATTGCATTTTATGTCATTGTTATCTACCGTGCTGTGTGCCTGCACTTTAATCCAAATTCTAATTCTGAGTGTCAAGCCTTATCAGCTAAGTCCTTGTAATAACCTCACCTGTATGTGACTCAGTAATGTGTGTGTGTGTTTGTTTCAAACCTCTTTGACATGGAGGAAGTCTCTAGCCTCAAAGGTGACGGCCTGGCCCGGTACGGGAATGTTGTCGTCGTCTGCTGGCGTGTAAGAGAAGTTGCAACGCACTGCGAATGCCACAGGCTTGTACTGGGGACACAGGACAGGTGTTCTTAACAAAATGTTAATACTAATGGATGTCACAGTCATCTTTAATCCCTACATTTCACACCAAAAAATTATGATCATATTTCACTAAATTTCAATTGATAACAGTATGTATTGTATGTGGGTCCTCTATAAGAACATGCATTATTTTTCTTTTATTTAGCACTGTGCTTTTCCCAACTGCCACAATGGGCCAAAGCAGCTCAGCAGGTTACTATTAACAGCTTACAAACTGTAGCATTTGACCTTACTTGTTTAAGGGAGATTAATAAATAATTAAACTGTTGTAGGATGTATTTGGAAAAGTAATGTAAAGATATTGCAGATATACGGAGCCCAGTGGTTGTCACAGAAATCAATAAATTGTGCTCTGCAATTAATTTGTGCCCAAAAATGACTAATTGTGGTCTCAAATTATTAATTTGTGCACACAAAGTAACAAAACATAGCATCAAACAATAATTAATATATGTCTAAGGGATATTAAAGATAAAACAACATTCCAAGTAAAATTCCAAGTATAGCTACATGTCTAAACTTCCAAAATCAATACAAAACTGTATTAGATTTAGATTACATTGTCCATGGCCTGACAATTTAATCAATCTCCTACTAAAACTCAATATCAAGTGAAACAGTGAAACAGTATGAAATGAAGTTACAGGTTGTTGTGGCTACTCCGGTCAGATAAGTCGGAGTGTTAATAGCAGACTAACTTTTGTGCCTACAAATACTGGAACCATTCCATCATATTAATATCTTTAGGTTATTATATTCATTACATTCCCTTGTCCACGCTTTTCTATAGAGTTGTGTAACTAAATAGGACAACGTGTCAGCAACGCTGTTCAGCTTTGGCTGCGATCACGTGTACATATACAATTGTGTAGCCTAATGCAGTGCAAAATGAACATTGTGACAGGTGTCAGACCATAGCAAATCTAATCTAAATGAGCCAGAGATGCATGGGTATACTTAGGGTTTAGCTTGTTTGCCTATTGAACAATATAGTCTTATCTTTGAAATGTTAAAATTACAACTTAAACTTTCAACTTTCTGTTTAATTATTTAAATGTATCTTAAATTTCTCTCTGAAATAGAGAGAATTACTACTACTAATACTGTGTTGTTTTTAAATGTCTTCTATCAATAAACTGACTTAACTTGACAATACTAAGACATTTTGACATGTCGGAAAGTGTAAATAATAAACTTGATGATTCCATTTAGCTGCTTCAGTTTCAGAGTTGTGGTATTGCTACTACACATGCTGGATTACCGTCACACTGTCATGGCTTACTAGGACACTTCAACAGAACAGTGCCATCGTTAACGTTATTAGTGACACCTGTTCTTTTCCCACTATGACAAATCAAAATGTCTGCAGTGAAAAAGACTCATTCCATCTTCCTCTTTGCTGCACAGTAGCTACTGTATGCTTCCTTCTGTTTGAATGCCTGTTGGAGTTGTAATCCTATCAGAGTCAAATGTCAGTGGCATGCAGATAAGGCTGCTAATTACTCCACTTTAGAAAGATGAGGCTTTAGGAGAGGCTATGGGGTCAGCAGGGGACGGGCCCAGTGTGTTTGCGACCTTAATTACAGAGCACCAGTGTGAGCACATTTAAATCTGTGGGGGAGGATTTAATTCAATTCAATGGGAGGTGTATCAGCAGATGCTGCTAAAAAGGCAGAGAGAGGGTAAGAGTTTGGTATCAGCAGTGATATTTTGATATTTGTGTAATGAACAGTGGATTCCCCGCCTCCAGTATGTATGTAAGCCACACTAAACAGTGATAGCCAGTGCAGGGGATATTCTGGCAACACGTTTAATTCAAGAGGTTGAAATAGTTCAACTTGACTTGGTTTTAAATTGCTTTTAAATTTTGGCAGGATTGGGACTTTTTTTCTCTAAAAAGCACGCCACAGATTCTCAGATACAGTATGCATTTCATATTTCACATGACGTACCAGTAGTGTACTGTATATGGTAGCTTAGAGAGCACAACGTATTGTCTGACCATTTCTGTAACTTTCCAAATATGACATTCACACCCACTTCATGCCCTGATTGGCCAGCTGTGCAGAGGTGAGAAAGGAACTTGAGTTTGAGCTTCTCGCTCTAGCTCTCTTTTTTTGTCATTCTTGACACAACTATTTCTGTCACTTTTCATGTGAACAACCAAGTGAAACACCATGAATGCCTTCCATGAGAGACTGTCTGACCCCCATATTTTAATGATTATGGTATCTTGCCCTTTTCTATGATGGCAGGCTTTTCTCTCCACCCTCTAGTGTGGCCATTCAGAATAAATACTTTGGATTTCCAAGATTGGACAAAATGTTGCTCGAACCACTTCTTTTCTAATACAACCCAGCCTAATGCGGAGTGTATGGCCAATATCTACAATAATATCAGACTTACGCAAACAGAATGTTAAAACTAAAACAATGTTAACTCAGTTAGTATTCGTCAGTTTTCAGTGTCAACTGATAATTTCCGTTCCTCTATTTGCTTGTGTTTCGTGTATTTGCAGTGCTTTTTGTTTCTTTATGCCACACATGTGGTCAAATTCCCAAATGTATTTAATTAGCTTGTACTGCCATCAAACTATATACTCAAGGATTTAATTACACATCACTGTCCAACTGGAAAACTTTGAAAGCTGCACCTTTGGCAGGCAAATTCTGGATGCACTTGTTGTTCCAGGGTAAATTAATTCAATTTAAGTCACAGTCAGAAAAACTGCATTTTTCTTTTAGGCATAAAACTTGATTTTTGGCATGATTATGCTTATGGTGATTCCTTTGGCATGTACTGTAGGTGTATGAGGCATTGGTATAATGGATCAGAAAATGAAATAAATGTCTGATGCATCACTCTCTGCTTTTGTTTCTGTCATTTCATACTGTACTGGTTCAGGACCCCTAAGAGATTGCAAAAATAAATCTGAGGGGTTGGAAGATGATTAGTGGGATAAGAAAGAAAAACGTTTCTGCTACAAAAAAATCAAAATAATTCTTAATTCATTCAAGTTCATTTGTTTTATATTTTTCAGATCTTGAAATACCTTATCAGGACACTAACAGCCAAAAAAATGAAGCAATCTGAGAACAACTCATGGACATATGCAAACTGTGAAACAGCTATAAAGGGTCACAAGGTTGGGAACCAGTGGCATACTGGTGGGAACCAGCGTACTATTAAAAAAGTAAATAATGTAGTCAACACTTTAAGAGGTCTACTTTTATAACCTTGAATTGTATGTGAGCTAATGTGTGAGATTATGTGAATAAAGTCATGTTAGAACACAGTAGAAAAACGAGATTAAGTGATTTCCCTCACCTCATATGCACACTGGATTACAGATTACTGTGCTCATATATTTTTGCTAAGGCAAAAACATTTATCACATTTTTAATTTTCACAAGTTGCCCTGTTGAATTGTTGTTGCATTAGATTCTGGTTTATTTCAGTGGAAATATATTATATTGCTACCAAGCAGTCGGCTGAAGAAAGTGTCATTTGAACTGAATCAGCAATAATCAATATCCTTCACTATTATCTTTGTCCAGACATTGAGCACATAAAGGGATGACAAGGAAGAAGACTGCAGTGACTCATTTTAATAGCAGAATATTGCTCCGCTAATCCAATGTCCTGATGTCTATGTTTCCTGTCTGTGATGTAATCATGACCTTGAGACCAGCCTCTCTGAAAAATCAGTCTGTGAGGGCTGCGGTGGGTCGGGACGGGCGATACAATACCATGATGCAACAGTAAGAAAGTACCTTGGCCTTCTCCAGCTGCACCTGAGCGTTTCTTTCCTCAACGACGTCCGAGTCCTGACGCTCTCCCTGCAGGAGAGAGAGAGTGATGACAATTAGTTTAATCAATTCTCTGCATTTAACATTTTGCATTGCACTGTATTATAGAAGATGTGGAAAATTAATATTTGATAAAAAAAAGTCAGAAAAGAACGAGAGACAGAGAAAGATAGTACACAAAGAAGTACATAAATGCTTTCAAAAAATATATATAATCAGTATAAATCACTTAGACACATCAGTCTCATAGATAAAAATGATCCCCATATATGACCAATAATTCTCACGTGTTTGATTCAAGCTGGGGTTGGGATCACTTGTCATTGTATTGATAATGTAGCCTTTTTTTTTGGCCTCATTGGGATTAAAAATCCAGTGTCCTGGCCAAGAGTGGCAGTGATAACAATGATGTACAGACGTAGAAAAGGTTTCAGTCGTAGTCATCTGGACACTGTTTTCAGAATCAAGACGTTTCGGCTCCCATCCGGAAGTCATTCTCAATTGTGAAAAAATAGCACAGGAACTCAGAAATTTAAGCTACTCTGTGTTACATAAGCCCTGCCCTCAGGAAGGAGTCTACCTGAGTATCTGTTGATTACTCTGCCTAATTTCACCTGAAACTGACCTAATTGTTTCCATGATGGCCCAGTAATCAGTAATCAGGCCTATTGTTTTCAATGATGTAAAGACTAACAACATAAAGCAGATAACAGAATATCTCACAAGCTGATGAAAATAATGTAAAAGATCGCATCTTTGAAACAACCAAAGTTTGCCTCTCAAAAACAACCAAAGTTGTTACAGTTTAGTATTGCTGTAGCATTCCATAAATTTTGGGGACTTGCAAAAGACATAAAAATTGTCAAAATTGTTGCAGCAGAGACTGTGATATATTCACTTTTGGTCACTAGTATGGGTCACATTTCAAAAACACTGGATCCTACACCTCCCATAATGCACCAAATTAACATCCTACATTAGACCTTCTCTGACTGGTAAATGCCTGCATCTTTCAAACTCCACAACTCCAGTTGTAATGCAGGCTTTATTTTTATTCATATTTATTTTATTCAAATCTCCAAGCCCCAAGCCAGCAGTATTTTCTCAGACTTGACAAAGCTCCTCCAGAGCCACAGACAACATTATTCAACTGTTCTTACATCCTGAGTAGTACTCCCGTATGACAAATTGGAATTGAGTCACAGATATTAAATTGATTAGAAAATAGTTTTTCTCTGTCTATATATTGCCCAGTTGTCTACAGAAGGATTATTTCTATAAATTGGTCTTATAAGCATATAAACAAATTCTTTTTGGAATGAGATTTTATGACTTTACATTCGTACATTATTATTATATTGCTGCTCTTTTTGACCACGGCCGCTTGTTAATTGATTGAGCATCATGCTGCTGTTGCTATTGGTGTTTTCTCTCTATTATGTTTTTTTGGGTTCGACCGCTTTTGGTATCGGGTCTAATTAACCTCAGGTCTACACTGATCAGGTCTCTATATTTAAAAAAATATTTATGCACGTAGGGTTCGGGTTGGTTTTCCGCTGTTCTGTTTTGGATTGATTCCAACATTTTGGACCCGTGAATACCTCTACCTCTTATGCAAATAAAACTGCAGGATGTAAACACGGACAAATTTGATTATTGATTTGTTGACTGGACATTGATTTAAATTAAAATAACAATAAGCATCAATTTTGTTTCAATTAATCAATTCTTCAAAATGTCTTAATAATCCCAGTCCTAATTCAAACTGACTGAACACTTCACTGTTAAGCTTTTGACCTCCAAGAAATGTCTTCTCATTTACTGTTCCTTTTCCCAGAACCCTCTTGCCTTTAATTGTCAGGAAGTGTTGCAGCAGATCCCTCCTGAGACGCTCAGGTTTATGTGCCATGCGTCCCAGAGATTAGATTGTCCCCTCAAAGACATGGTAATTAATGCCCTCTGTGTCATAGCCAGGAGGTGGCACAGCCCCCTGCGTCAATCTGGCACTCAAGATACACACTTGCATCCCAAAGTCACAAATCAGCTCTCTCGTTGTAGACAGTCTGCTCAGTCTGATGCATTTTAACAACACAGCGATAAGTCCTTGATAACTTCCAGTGTGTCGAAGTCAATATTCTCAGATCTAATCTTTTCACACATTGTGATAGATGTATTCTCTGTACATTAATGACATGAAACTTTGGTGAAGGCCACAATATTTTACATTATATGTCACAGATTTACACTTTACAATCTCAAGTTCACACTGTTAATGTGTAACCTACTTTCATAATTAACCTGCTTCATGCTAAATAGTACATATGTTACATTACATTACATTAATTTGGCAGATGCTTGTGTCCAAAACTACTTAGATTTTTATTATTATTATTTCTCCACATTGGTAGAAATTTGGGGTTCAGTGTTTTACTTAAGGACGCTTTGACACGGGAACAGGAAGTGCAGGGGATTGAACCACCAACCCTACAATTTTTGCATCTTGTAATGCTACATTTTTACTGACTGTTTCTGAGAGGTGTTGATTCCATGTTCAGGATTTCACTGTACAATATACCATGGCCTCAGGTTAATATGTTCATATGTATATTTGCTGGAGTAATGAAAATGATCTCTTTAGTTTTGTATTATTTAGTTTCACAATGCAGAACAAAAGTACGGTCAGAGTGTTTGGCAACAGAAAGACATAGTAACAGGCAATGTTAGAGAAACATGACAGAATTGACTGCACTCTTCTGTAGATGAGCCTCTTCTACTCTGTCTCCTAAAAATGATGGCTGTATAAAACATTAGCAAACACATTTTGTAGGAGGCATATACAAACAGAGAAGTAAAAATGACAATTTGTTATTTGGAGTTAAGTGGTATAACTTTTGGCAGTGACTGTTTGCAGCTCCCTGGAGTCGGTTTATTACCATCAAGCTAACAGTATCACTAAAATTTAATTAAAATGTGTCAGGAAAAAAGCATAATATGGTAAAAAAAAATAATAAAATAGGAGAGAAAATAAAAAAATAAACCAAAAAACTACAATAACCTTGAAGGCAAATAAGGCCTCTGATAATGTGACAAAAGAAGGATGAGGGCATGAGTACATATGAACAAGGTGGGATAGTGTTCGAAATTAGCAGAGAAAATAAGTTCTACAGAAGCAGGAGGATGCAGTAGACAAAATGTCAAGACAGAGAATTCAACATGATCAGGAGGGAATCAGAGAGGAAGTAAATTTCCCCGGGGGCAGAATTATGCCCAGGCATGGGTTCTTGTTTACCCATGGCTGGTGTAGACATCTGTTCACACAGCACCCGCCTCTCCTGCAAGCCAATGTCACCCGGCCAATAGTACAAAACGCCCCCGCTGAATTATTAAACAATGTTGAGCTCGCTACTGCAAGTGACTTAGAGATGTCTACTGTCTGGGAGAAGGGAAGAAAAATGCTACATTTTGGGAATTATATGTATTATGGACTGGCTTTTTTTGCTCTGCATTAGTGTTATTTTGAATCTTTACCCAAGGAAAAAGTCATGGATTCTAGTGTATCTATATCATTCAGATATGATTAATTACTGCTTAAATGTGAGCCATCGTGATGGCTCAGCTGTCTAAGACACCAAGTAATTCTAATACTTTAAAATAAATGATGATGATTTTTTTATATTAATGTTTTTGTGAATGTCATCATTTTACCCAAGCATTTGGCATTTGGCTGTATATTTTTAAGTAGAACTGAATCGATTAATCGATTAGTCAATCAACAAAACCAATCTATAAATTAGACACTAGATTAATTGTTTCAATCTTTTTTCAAGCAGAAATAACAAACATTCTCTGATTCCAGCTTCTCAAATGTGAGGATTTGATGCTTTTCTTTGTGATATAAAAAATATATGAAAGCAATTTTTGAGTTTTGGACTGATGGTAGGGAAAAAACAAGCACTTTGAATACATCACCTTGTGATCTGGGAAGTTAGTATGGGTATTTTTCACTATTTTCTTACATTTATTAGACAAAATGATCAATCAAGAAAATATGATATTATTATTATTATTTGATACTGACAATAATCATTAGTTGCAACCGTATTGTTAAATTTTACAGATCACCTTTTGTAATATTAAAAAACAAGGGCTTTGCTATGAATCACAGAACAGTTCAGTTAGAGGAAACTTCATCTTTATTGACCAATGAGCTATAATAAGCTACCTATTTCTAATTTAGTCTTTTATCAAACTCTCTACCCCACTTCCTCATTCATCTCCCCTTCCTTCCTCTCCCTTTCTCTCCCCCCATCCCTCCCTGTTGGAGAGCCATCCCAGCCCATTACCGTGATTATGTGGCTTAGAAGGTGGACAAAGGAAGGTAGAGGACAAGGATGTTGAGAGGGAACAAGTAAAGCCACATTCACTCATGTGCTACCCGAAGGTGACTCCTTACTCGCTCAAAAGCGTTTACACAGCTCTTTCGACACACGCCAGGGGAGTACATTAGGAAAGGAGTGTCTGATTGGGGAGATGGACTCCATCCCTAAACTGAAATAATCAGAGCCATCGAGTCACCAGGAGCCAGCTGGCTGGCCCGGAGCACTGCGATTCCCCAGAGGACAAACTGAACTCTATACTGGGTCTTAAAGAAATGCTGAGATACAGCTTATGTTTACATTAGAGATATTTCAAGCAGTTTATCCACTTTTTTCACATTTACCTTGTTATTGTTTGAGCAACTGAGAAAATGGGTCTTTTCATTCTGAGCTGAACTCACAAACTGATCTTACTGAATTCACTTTGACCTCGAATCAAAGTCTCTAATCCAGCAAGATGACAGGTTGCTTGGTCTAATAAAATAAGCTACATACAGCATGCGTCCAAAAGCCAATTGTTTCAAAGCCCTGCGTCACTTGTATCATGCAAAATGGGCCTAAACAAAAACAAAACATTGCTGTGTGAAAACATGCACCAAAGTAAACTTTCCCACAGATGCTTCAGATCAAGGAAGCTGAGGAAAAGAGAAGGAGAGGCCTGTGTTCAAATGCCCTTGGTGTAAAACACTTAAAAGGAACCTTCACTTTATAGTCACATTTCTTAAATACGTGTTCAGTTCAGTCTTAGTTAGACATAGTCCCCATTTGGAACTCATCCACTGTATGAGAGTCTTGGACGTTTCCCATTAAAAAGCTCAGGGAACCAGCTATGCACTGCTCTTCATCGAAAGCGAGGAAGTTAAACTGACGTGGATTTGGCTAACCCAACCCATTAGTCCTCATCCTGGAAGGATACAGTTTGAAAACACTCACAATGACACATAAATCTCAAAGACACACAGGTGAGATTTATACTTATTTGGAAGAGTGTTCAAACAGTATGATTCCATTCTACAAAAAAAGGCTTAAAGGATGAAGATTAAGTAGTTGGTCTAACAAAAGTATGTCAGGTTAATGTCCGGCACACACACAGCTGCCTAACTTAAAAACTGCTTTACAGTCAAGGGCAAGCAACACAAGTTTTCAAATTACAACAAATCTATATTTCAACCATTTTATCCAAACCATGTTATTTTGACAGCTACAATGAAAAAATGCACATAAAATGTCCATTTAAAATTGTCTGCTGCTTAATAAAAGTTAAATTAAACCAGGCGGAAGCTCTGCAAAACTTAATGGATGCTTAAAGTTGACTTTTTCACAATTGTTTTAACTTGGAAAAAATTGGTTCAGATAGTGAAACTGTGCTTTTTGTTTACAACCTGTCTGGTTAACTGACAGCTGGCTGTGCTGGTCTCCATTGTAAGGCTGTGTACCTAGACCTTACCCATAAATCTCAGCCATCAATTTGATGAATAAAACGTCATCATGACCAATAGGAATGATGGCCAAAACTACAAAAAGATTATATTGAAAATTATGCTTTAAGATGGCCCCTTTGTGGCATTATTTTGAGCTTTAAATGGCATTTATTATAAACTGGAAAGCTTTGACAATGAGGACAATGTTATCTCACCAAAGTAGAAATTTCCATGGCAACCATTCGGAGAAATATGCCACCTAAGCATAAATGACTCCCACTGATGAAAATATGCTGTAATCCTTAGAGAGAAAAATAAATCATCCTCAACCTCACCATCAACTCCAAATGTTTCGTGAAATCCACCACATCCTCATTGACTGATTAAAGGCGCTAACAGTAATTGAGCAGCACATTGAAATCAATGGGACATCCATAGTGGAGCTATTGAACTGATATCCATAGAGAATAATTAAGTCAGCTTGGCAGTGTTCAACATCACTGCTACTGTACTTCTCACAGCTGAAGACCTCAAACATCTAATGGAAAAGTGTCATTCAAGCTGGTTACATGCCAGTCACACATTCACAAGTAGACACACATGAATAATATTAAGGAGACAAAGAGGAACGGAAAGGAAGATGATCGAATAATACAGTAGCAGCAGATTCTTGCTTACCCTGCATGGTATGTGCATCGTTCTCACACAGCGAGGACTGATCTAGCGTCAGTACAAAATCTAAGCATCAAACAGTCCACATGGAAGCAGCAGTGACGAGAAGTCGAAAATGTAACTCCACAGTGACTGAGAGAACGAGGTTCACAGCACTCACGTCTAGATGAAGGGTGGGTGGCAGACTGCACTGATGTGTGTGTGTGAGTCTGCTTGCTTAGGTGGGCACTGTTATTCTGATTGTTTGCATTGGGAGATGAAGTGTGTGTGTGTGTGTGTGTGTGTACTCTTGCCACTCGCTCTGCCACATCCTTGCAGCTTCTTGCGCCTTGCTGGCTGCTCCCCAGCTGCCGTTATCTATGTCTCATTTGTAGCTACGAAAACACAACTAGGGTTAAGAGTTTCCTCACCACTACACAGCAGCTCTAGTATGAGCAGATCTGTGATGCCTTCAGCCCTGTGGCAGATGAGATTCTTATAACCAGTAGGCGATTTGAGGGGGGATGAGGGGGAATGCCATCCCCCTTGTTAGCAAAATGACCAAAATGCGTCCCCCTTGTTAACCTGCCATCCCCCCCTCTCCATCCCCTAGTAGCAGAGAGAGTGCGTCTGCCTGACTCATTGATCCTTTATCTGACTGAGGTTTGTGCAAGTTAGAATCTATGGCCCCGACCATGGCTGTGAAATATCAGCAGTCTAACTGTGCTGTGTATTGATAAATCCATGGCCCTGTCCGTGGTGCTGAAGTAGCAGACGGATTTCCCTCTGTCCCCCTGTTAAAAAATAACAAATCACCTACTGCTTATAACCAAAGGTGAGTGACAACTTTGTGAAGAACCGTGAGCTCCAGAGATTGGGTAATTGATTGAGTGTGGACACCATGATTCTAGCACCATCCACTGCCAAATAGGTTCATCATGCAGGATTTAATGGTTCACGTTGGTGAATCTCAACTAGTGAGGGGGGCTTCCCGGCTTACATGAACATTTGAAAAAATGTACATGCCAGTGCATACAAATGTTTACAAAAATAAAATACTGACAAATGTTGAATCACATTTGAGGAATCACTTTATCTTAATGATAAAAACAATGAAGGAATTTTAAACCTGCAAGAAGCTCAGCTGTTGACTTGGTCAAAACTGCAAAAAGAGATCTAAGGAAATCTGCAAAAAAAAAAAGTGGGCTGATTGCTACTTACTTTATTCAACATGTTATTATTGATGTGGCATGTTTCAAATACTGTCACATGCCCATCCTTTCTGTCTCATCTGTTGATGTTTGCACAAGTCGATTGTGGGTTAGTTGTGGCCCTGTCCTCACATGAGGAGATTCAGTTTCAACAAAATAAGCAAAATCGGGATTTACAGGAGAAAAGATGTCAGGCAGCAAACATACAGTGTAAATTCTGCATAAATGCTCCCAGGGATGTACAGATAACATCCTCCGACTGCCAGTCCCCTAGAATTGACTATGCAGCAAATGAACAGAACTTTTATTTCTAAAACCGTGGACACCACAATAACTCCTCCCATTCACAACTCAGGAGAGCAGCATGTGTTATGTGATATTTTTCCCCAACTCTGAACAACTGCATAACCTGACTACGTGGATCTGAATCAGAGTGACAACCGGTACCAAAATATCTTTCTGTAGTACAAAGCACATCTGCTGGTTCTGTTTGACAAAGTATTAAAGTAGACCATGTTGGCCAGTGTGTCCTCTTTAAAAGAATTTTTTAAGTAAAAGATTTTTCATGAGAAAAGATCAAAACTGTTTACTCATATCTCAGGATATTCTAGTTTATATGCAGAAACATTTTTAGGTATTAAATGAAGTAGCTTCATTAAAACCTTGCTGGTGAGTGGATAGAGTCGTGCATCAAAAAGGCAAAACACACTGCCTGCTTCCCAAACACCTTTTACTACAGTTCATTGTTGTCTGTGGAGCAGGTCACTGATCTAATTGTGACTAATTTCCTGTCAGCCCTCCAATGAACTGCTGGCACTGAGCCCAGGTGTGCACAAATTCCTCATTTTCACCTATAAATACTTTCTTGTACTGGCCCTTTCCGTTGCTGAGGAACAGTGAAATTGTATCTGATAACACCAATCCTCTTGCAATTTAGCTGCTGTTCATTTACTTTGATGTGTTATTTCGTATACTGTGAAGATTTCTTTGCTACTCTATCGCTTCTTCATCAACAGCCTGGTGATTTGCATGCAGTGCGCGTTCCAATCCAGTTTTCTCCAAGCCCTGTCTAATCAGCTGCTTTGCATCATCTGTCTGAAGGAGATTGGCTCCATGCCCTCTGCCTGATGCTACCATAGAGCAGATATGGCTGGGCTGGCACCGCCACCTTTATTTTGGCACGAGTCTCCGTCTGTGGAGTTAAAGGCTGCATCACGGCCCTATAGATCTCCAATTATAGATCAAGAGTGGCAGCGAATCTGTACTGCAGTAAATGTAATTTATGTCTATGCAGTATGTTAATATGGGTTTTATCATTATTACTGATGCAGCCAGTTTGTGGTTACAAGTTAAAGACAGAGTTTGAAAATGGAAATGACATCAATTAATTGACTAAGTCCCGCCCCCCCCCCCTCAGTTACTGTTGTTACAGTGATAACTGTGGCAAATTTACCACTTAAGATTATCAGTAATTTTTGAAACAATGATTCCTTGATTTCAGACAGAGGTAGATAAAGGCAGACTTCTCATTTCTAGCTGGCAACAGTGGATTTTGTTGGCTGAAATGACAACTATTGCTGCAGATTTTATCAACTGTAGCTAACTAGCTAATTAAGCTAACATTAGCTTATTGGTTGAAAACAGCATCTCTGGCTGACTTTTTAATGTTTCAAGCTGACCCCATACATGGGGTCTTATATATGCATTTGGCGACATGTTATCATGCTAATAGGCTGAAGCTAAAGCTACATGACCCGACAGACAGTGTAGAGCTAGTTAGTCATATTGTTTATCTTACATACTTGGCGAACAACACAAAGGTTATATTTATGCTTTTTATTTCCATCTGAGATTAATTCCACCAACCTAGCTGTGTGGTAATAAAAGAAACTTGAACTTGTTCGTACTTTCAAGCAGTATGTTTCACTTTTAAAGCTACAAGAGAAAAGGGTTTTTAAGTTGAGAACGATGGCTTTGGTGAACCGAACACTATCCCAAGTAACGTTGTCTGGGGCTGTTGGAGTGTAAATGTCCCCAAATCCAACAGAGCAGGATAGAGGCAGTAAAGTTAGCCTAAACTCTAATATAGCATCCAGAACCAGCTTCCACACAGTGGGGGAAATACTACACAGTGGATGTGCTAGTCGTGAACGAGACTTTTGTTAATGTAACCCCAAATAATAATGTAGTATAAAATGCTGCTGGCATGGGAAGTAATGCAAACAATGGTTGGTAGTAAGCTAGTTAGCCGGACATGCTAACATTTGCAGCTTACATTGTTTAATCCACTAATTACACCTTTTCTTTTGTGTTTTGGGGAGGCCTGCTGTGCCCAGTTACGGTTGCTAAGGTACGACTCGACAATTGCTGTGCGAACGGTCAATTCCTTTTTGATTCATTTCTTTTAGTGTGGGGCCTTACCCTGAATGTCAAAGTAATCGTCATATATAATTTTCATCATTCAGTTCATTTTGCAGTTAATGACTAATCATTTATTGTAATTAACTAATACTATACAGAGAATCTGCACATTTGAAGGAACATCAAAAAGAAAAAAAGATTTTTCTCGAAGCACCAGCACCAAGACTAAATTGGAAAAAATCATTACAGGCCAATGTGTATTCTCTCTCTCTGGGTCATGATTGTCTCTGAGTAAGGAGATTAAGATAGCATGTGTCAATCCAGGATTTAGAGAGAGAGAGAGACAAATGCAACCTCCTCACAGACAGCCAACACTGCTGCTTGGACTGCATGTGATCAAGCTCCCTGACAGTCAGCAGATAGATAAACAATAGCTTCATTAATATTATCTATACAACTTAATTCCTGGCTTGCTTGGCTCCTGTAATATATACATTTCATCTATAGTACACAGATGGCAAGTCTCTCTGCTCTTCTGCATTGCACAGCGTTATGATGCAACATGATTACTGTTGGTTTAAGGAGGGGTGTGCGTGTGTGGGGATTATAAAAAAAAAACTGCCAACCATTCCTGTTAACCTGATAATTTCTCACTTATTGCACTGAGGCAATTATTGAACCAACACTACCATACCACTGGAATCTCTGTCACTCATCTGAAGTACAAAAAACACTGAGTACATTTTTCAATTCAATTTTATATATGTTGTGCCAAATGATAACAGAAGTTATCTCAGGGCACGTTTTATATAGAGCAGGTCTAGACCTTACTCTTTATAATATTTTTGTCAGGTTAAACAAAAAAAAGATAGATATATAGTACAGGGAAAAAATTAAAACAATACAATCATAAACTTGGAAAGCTTCCTAATCCCAAAGAAACAGGTCTACCAAGTATTGTGGAATTCTCCTGCCTTATTGCTCCACTTCCTGCCTGGAAGGAGAGCAGGTATCTGGATGTAATGTCCCAGTAACAGCTACTAAGAGGCTTTTCCTATTCTAGGTAACAAGCAGTGAGCCAGCACTAACCAGCACACTGCATTGCAAGACCCCAGGCCATCCAGAGGCTGTGAGGTTTCCCCCAAGCTCCAGTTTGTGTTTCTCATGTGTTATTATTACATTCGAGTCACAGAGCTAACGATCTGTTTTTCTGAAAAATAAATCTTTGAAAAACCCAGAAGGTTGTGTAACATTCACTGCGGTTCTGAAGGTATTTCAAGAATCCACCAACCTGCATTGGCCACTTGGCACAAACAAGCTATAAAACCCAACACTGACATATTATCACCTTTTAAGTTGATATGGCAAATGTGTGAGCAAACAGTTGCTTATTTGCACATCCAGAAGATATGGAGCGACATTAGCATTTATTTGGAGTCGTGTTTCTAACCCCCTGATGAATGTAAGTCCAATATTCACTCCTTTTAGCTCTGTTTTTGGTCTCTACCAACTCCTGAGGGAAATATCTGGCTCACTCACTCACTCGTTAACTTTGTCAGCCTTCTGTTTGGTGCTGGGCAGGTGGCGTATGGTGGGTTTTTAGAGACTTTTTGCTGAAAACAGCTGCTTGCTGCAGCCAAAAGTTAGAGCAGTGAGAGTGAACCAAAATAGTAAAGTTGCAGGTTTGGAAATGTTGCTTATAGCAGCTTTAAAAACTCATCTGGATGAAAAAATACTATCCGCTGCACAATAAACATGATTTTAATTGTTTCTTAAGTCGAGACTCCATTTCCTGTACAAGTAGCCGGAAAGACACAAGTCAAAAAACATATAATATATAATATATTATAATATCAATATAATGATGATAAAACTTTAACATTTTTGTTCACGTTATCCAAATCCAGCAAGGGCATACAATTTGTGATTTCTGGCTACTATTTTTTTTTGGATTAGGAAATAATAATTGCAACTTAGAATAGAATTTTTAGTGGATTTTGAATAGAATAGAAAGTAAAATCTTTTTTACCGTGCATATTTTTTTCATCCAGATGGTTAGAAGAGTATTTAAGGATTCTGGAAATACCTTCAGAACAGCAGTAAGTGTTGTTAAACAACCCTCTGGGTTTTTCTAAGATTGACTGGAGGATGCTTAGCTCTGTGACTTGAATGTAATGGTAATACATGAGAAGCACGAAGTGGTCTCTGCATGTGGCTTTAATATTGGTATTCGAATTGTAAGTAAAATACTTTTTTCAGGCAAATGATGAGAATGATGTAAGTTATTAAAACACTGCAATTAAATCATGACTGAAATGTTCTACTCAGGTAAGAAAGATGTAATCATACAGTATGTGTATTGATGGCTTGTACAGCATGAGGAGGGAACTTGACAACACCTGCTGCTGTTAAACAATATAAAACTTCTCTCACATGTTGAGTGAAAACAGAGCTAATTATATACACAGTTTCAGTCCCTGTAGCCTGAATACAATATCACACGGAGTTCACAGCAAGTCCAAGAGTAACAAGTGAAAGTGGCCAGAAAAGAGATTTCATCCATCTGATCTTCACGGGCCATTGGTTATGCAACTCTGTCTGAAGCTGGTTTTCAGCTGGACACATGATAAGATAAATGCATGTGGATATGCATCTCTGTCTGCCCTGCGAATTGTTTCAGTGAGTGCAATGATGTGGAAAGGCCTCACACAAGGATTAACGCCCGTGCAACAGATGGTGCATTCTCCTACCCTTCCTGTTCAGCTGCACACACACACACACACACACACACACACACGAGAAACACAAGAATATTGCATATTTTACCTTTTTCTTGGGTGGCATGTCGGCTAAATCGGTCCTCTATTGTTATTCCACGGTTGTAACGACCAGATCAGATTATCGTTCACCTGGCTCCAGTAAATGAGGCATGAACAAGTATGCCATGAGACTGAGTTTACCTCTAAACCCGGTGGGTATATCCGAGAATGTTGTTAAATGCAGCAAAAACACCGTTCTTTAAGCGCCTTTTTGTGCTTAAAGGTGAAATAATTCCCAAGAAACCGCGACGCGCGGGACACGGCCGGAGACACTGATGGGTTGCGTGATGGGTTTCACTTAAGTCTGTATTGTGAGTGTAGTTACCCTTTCCAGAGTCCTAGGGGTATTAAAGGCTTATTTCTCGGTGCGGCATCTGTTGATCCGCACACCGCTCAGTCTGACCTCAAGCACCGAACAAACCGAGAAGGTGTCGAACCCGTCCGCGCTGTCCATGCGCGCTAAATAACGCAAAGTGAGGAGTGTCTCATTTATGTTGTTGACCAGAGTTGGCTCCGTCCGCTGCGCGTGTGATGCCTGATTAGTGTGTGTGTGTGTGTGTGTGTGTGTGTGTGTGTGTGTGTGCGTGTGTGTGTGTGTGCATCCAAGCAACTTCCTGGGGTTTGGCTGCACAAATGGGAGTATTATAATGGCCTGGCTCCAAAATAGAAAGATGAAATTAAAAAGCTAGCACGACATAATTCCTCTGTTTACCCGATTTACAGCATTCCACTATAGACGGACCTACTACTCATCATCCCAACGCCCAGTCGTCAATCAACCACATTACTTTAGTGTCATTATGTCACTACTTAAAACTCTGTACTTGCCAAGTATCAGCCACACACAGACGCTGCCCTCCCCTGCCCTCCCTGATTTTCTTCTTGTATCCTCAAGTTACCCTCATGCCGTGTGGAACTGCCTTCAGTGGGGCGCAGCCTGTAGCCATGTGTAAATATGTGTTATAAATAGCAGTAAAGCACCCTTAAAGCATCGTTGATGCGTCGGGACACACCCAAGAGATCCCAAGATAAATCTGAGGTTTCACCATATTCAGCCATAACCTGCGATGAGGGGTCAGATGTTCTACAGGTCACAGGCAAAACTGAACCACTGCTTTATAGGCAATGGTGGAAAGAAATTAATAACATTTATGCAATTACTGTGAGTACAGTTTTGAGGTAGTTGTAGCCTACTTGTGTATTTCAGATTTGTAGGACTTTTATACATTTCACAGTGAAATATTGTACTTTTTAACACCTAGGCCTATTGTAGTTATGTTGAAGATTAAGTTTTTACAAGCTAAACATGATACAATTAGATAATATGATGCATTTCTATGCATTAATACCCAGAAGTATACATGATTACCAGTAGTACAGTTTGACTTAGCACCACCAGGACCAGCTACAAAATTAAAGGGTCAGTTCACCCAACTTACAAATAATCATTCTCTGGTATCAAGCCACACTGATAGCTTTCAGGGCTGTAGGACATCAAAGACATATCCACCCAATATTATGGAGGTGAATGGAATTTTGTTTGTGTTGCTGTGAAAATGTGAAAATTCAGCAGCAACATCTCTTTCTAGAAACAGGTTCCCTGTTAGTAATCCACAGTCAGCAGTTTTCATAGGGACTATTTCTTCAGTGAAAGGTCATTCCAATGAAAATTCTTCTCATCTCTCAAAACCTGGACAACTAATACAAAAAATACCTGTGTGCCTAGATACCATACTTCATACTTTTATTTTGGTGAATCTTTGAATGAAGGACTTTTACTTATATGTGTTTGTACACTGTGGTATCGCTAATTTCACTTAAATAAAGAATCCACCACTGTTTAGCCTAAAGGGAAGTAACTCTGCATAGTCCATATGTCACTGTTACCCAGACCGTCAGGCAGGGGACATCAGCAGATGGGCGAAACGGTGAGGTACCAAAATCTCCAGGGAGAGCTTTGGGAGGCGAGGGACACAGATGAGAGTGTTACATAACTGAGAATGGAAAGGAAACATGCAGGGCTGGAATCAGCTGGGCAAAGCTGTGACAGTGTGGAGCAAGAAGCTGTGACACTGACATCTGGGTCAGACACACATCTGGACCTACGATACACACAGCTGCACACACACACACACACGCACACACACAGACTACAGATGCACACATACATGTCCTTATCAATATCTCTACTGCTGGAGTGGACACCACCATCAGAGGTCAGACCACTGAGATCACGCCAGCTGTGACAGAGAAAGAAAGAAAGACTGTAAATGGAAGGTACCAACATTTAGCCCATGACCTGGGATTGAACCAGACTTGGGGCTTTACTAAATCTGCTCCATGACACCTCAAATCTTCTCCAGCAAGAGCCAGCTCTCGTCAAGTGCCAACAAAACACTCAAACAGAGTCCCTCTTTACTTTGACTCCCTCTAAGCACATCTGTGAAGTTGTTACACAAGGCGGTCAGATCATTCCTGTGCTGCTGAAACAAGCTACCTGGAATATACGAAGAAGCTAAAATATTCTCCACACCCACTGAACCATTTATACACTCCATTACTCCAACTACATTAGTATGTGAGCATTTATTTCTGAACCTACAAGTGTACACTCTTCTGTATACTGAAAAAGTATCTTAATTTAGTTTTTCCAATGAAAACACACAATAAATGTGATTAGAATAAGTTGACAGTAAATACAAGACACATACAAGACTGCCATAGTCATATTATTGCGGAAAAAGAGCTTTTGTGTGTGCCTCCTCCATTATTGTGTATGTGGTGTGTTGCAACAGTCCTGGGCTAATGTATTAAAATTTGTTGAGCTGTGGATTAAAGGTAGAGCGGGTCATCCACCAATTGGAAGGTCAGAGGTTTGATCCCAGCTTCTCCCAGCCCACATGTCAAAGTGTCCTTGGGCAAGACGCTGAACCCCAAATTGCTCCTGAGGGCGGTGTGTGAGTGTGTCTGAATGATTAGTTGATAAGCAGAGTTAACATCTGCCATCAGTGTGTGAATGTGGTATGTAGTGTGAAGCGCTTTGAGTGGTTGGAAGACTAGTACATACAAGTACAGTCCATTTACCAATTCAACCAATGGCTGAAGTCTACTGCTTGTGCTTCAATTAAAGATGGAGGACAAATGAATAAGGAGTAGTTCTACATGTAATATTACAATAACAAATGATGATCATATTGAGACCAAACAGAAATTGTTTTCTGTGTGAAATATCAGCCTTAGGATTCAACTAGCCTACAAGGTTTGTCACAAAGGTGCTGTTCCAGTCTGTAAAGTGATTTTGCTGCTCATTTTGCCTGGTAATTAGGTAACAGCTGACGTGAGATTATAAAACTTGCAAATAGTTAGAAACTAACATCTTGACCTGGAGCAAAACTGCATGAGCAGCTGAAGTACCTCAGAATGAACTGTGTGATGTATTTTGAACTTATTGCTCTGAATTGTTATTAGACAATGGTTAATGACAAGTTTTTGAATTCTAATAAAAAAACATACAAATCAAATCATGACCAAAAATAAATTTGGATAAGTTTCACTACACTTGTCAAACATAACGCACAGTGAGTGAATGCAAGTTGATGCTTTGGAAAATAAATCAGGTGCTCTTCATATAATTTTTCATCATTGTATCAGCTACTGGCACAACTTTGGTTAAAAAAAAGCCATGAAGAAACATCATATTTACCTGATACAGAGACAAACAGTTCAGTTTCTGCATCATTCACAGAGCCACAATCACAACGCCATGAAGAACCCGTCAGACATCTCACTCCCCCCAGCACACGTGTTCATGTGCACATGTGCTCTCACACATACATAAACAAACATCTGTCCCTAAGCTTCTTACAACCAGTGTGTGTGTGTGTGTGTGTGTGTGTGTGTGTGTGTGTGTGTGTGTGTGTGTGTGTGTGTGTGTGTGTGTGTGTGTATGCTGTCAAACTGGGGCCAGTAGTGCAGGGCAGGGCTCCCGGGGCAGAGATGGATGGCACGCACAATTTCAGGCAATGCTCCAGACCTCGGCCTTTCACCCTGCCCTCACTGTGCCCACACAGCTAGAAACCACACATCTGCCCTGACCTAAAAAAAGACTCCAGAACTCATTATTGCTTGCAATTGGACACAACCAAAATGTACTAGTGTAAAGTATTTTCATTAAACTGTAAACTGCGGTCATGCAATGTCAGCACACGTCAGCCCCTCCCACTTTACATTCATTGATTTGAGGCTAATCATCACCTTTTATTTTTTGTTTTTATTTTTCAGCTGGCTGGGCAGGATGGTGGAAAGCAGGCTGGAGAGGAGCACTGTGGGATAGTTTTGACCACAAAGCTGTTGGACACATCAAGGCAGATGTGCTAAGGGGTCATCAAAGACAATGGTTTTATCTGCTCTGTTTTCTATCTGGAATCCTAAATTAAGCCCATAAAACACGCTCCTTCTTTTGTCCAAAACAGAGCAACTGTGCTTTCGGTAATCATGACACCAAACTGCTGTATGCTGATATTCCTAAAAATATATACAGTATGTAGCATTCGTTTTAAGAAATTACAGCCAAAGATAACAAATTCCAAAGCAGATAAGGCAGACAGAAATGAAAATGCACTCAAAGTGAACTCTTATAATCCACCAACAGCCCTCCCCCTCCATCCGCTCTCCTCTCCTCCCCCACCTACCAGCCAGAGAGGCAGTACTCACCCAGGAGACATTTTTGTTCTTGGGCGCTTTTGACATGGCTTGCGGGCAGAGAGGCCAAGGGCCCGACTCCCGACACTCAGCTTCCTCACACACACACAGATCCCAGTCCACCTGCCGCAGCAGCAGCCCGCTCGGAGATGGAGACTGGCTTTTCATTTGACATCCTCCACTGTTTCCCCCCTGTGCCAACAACGCTAACCAGATTTACATCTGCCTGGAGCGTCGCCCTCCAATCACACCCGGCTAAACATGATCCAAAACTGACTCAAGAAGGAGGAGGAGGAGTGGGAGTGAGAGGCCGAAACAAAGATAGGATAACTCCAAAAGTGCCTGTCAGAGGCAGAAATAGAACATCCAGAAGTTCCTTCAGTCTTTCACCTGAATCCTCCTCTTCCTTCTCCTTGTCAGTGGCTGTCAGCTCTCTTCAGATTCATAAACCCTGTATGAATATGCAACTAAACATCTGGCTGATGCCCCTCCTCCGTGATGCCAGAGGCTGGGGCCAACAAAACGGCCAATCCTGCCCTCCTAACATCTGGGAGAGGAGAGGTTGAGAAGAGATGGATGGAGGGAGAGAAGTGGAAAGGAAGGAATATGGTAATAGATGCGAGAGGGGAAGGAGAGCAGAGCTAGAAAGATGGAGGGATACTGAGTACATCAAGATGGTGGGAGAGTGAGTGAGGGATGGAGGAGGTGGAGAAGGGAGGACAGATGGCTGGAGAGGGCCAGTCATTGGAGGGCACCGCGGGCCGACACAGAGCAGGTTACTGATCCCTGAATTGAGATTAAAGAAAAAAAAACATGTTACATTGAATTGGTTGTTGTAAAATTACAGTATATTTCTCCATAACTTGCGCCTTAATATCCAACAAAGACAGAAAAGGGACAGTGAGGAAACATGCACATTTGTAATTTTGTATACTCTTTGTGATTGTGTTTCTGTTCGTCATCTCGCATGTATGTTTTTGACTGTAATCGCTCTGCTGAGCTCCACAACAGTGATTGGTCAGAGAGAGGAAGAGATGGATTGACAGAAAAAGAGATTGACGGTAAAATGAATGTCTGTCTGCCAGTCCCAAATCCCAAACTCAGAGTCACAATATCCTGAATGTACTGAACTCTCAGCAACTGCAAATTACAGAATAGTAGTTGTGTTTTTCACAATTTGGGAAATTAGCTTATTACTGTATCTTTCTTTACTAGACTGAGATGAGAAGATCAATACTGTACCATCCTAATATATGTACTTAAAGTAGGGATGGGAGGATCGATACCAAAATATCGATACTACAGATATTATGTCTCGTTTTGAGGATCAATTCTAGCGTCAATTGGATCAATACCAAAAAAGGCATCAGTTTTTCTCTTTTTTCTGTAGAACTGTCAGGTTGCTGCTGTCAGGTGTCGCGAACACATCTTAGTGCATGTACTCTTCACTTCTCCTCTGTGGTTGTCGTGTTGTGTGCACTCAAACAACATACATGCTGCGCACCTGCAGTGTGCCCTGACTAGTTTAATCTGACACATAACTGCAGTGAAATAATGAGCAAATGGACAAACTGCTGATTGTCAAGAAAGATCAGATGTCAGAACATGTAATTCCAAATAAAAGCACACATTGGCTCTTCAATATGTGTCACTTTTACATGAGAAAAAGATTTGAGGAGGTGTAAATTGGAAAAGTCATCTTGGCTTGCCGTGCGTAGTTATGCTTGCTAAGCTTTGGTTTAGTGAATGGTCAATTGTCGTTTTTACATCTCATTCTATTAATTAAACAAACAATGTGTTAAATAGTCAATTTTGAAATGCAGGTAGGTGTATTTCTGACCTTCAGAGACAGCCAGGCTAACTGTTTCCCCCTGTTTCCAGTCTTTATGCTAAGCTAGGCTAATTGCCTCCTGGCTCCAGATCCATACGTAACACGCAAACAGAGTGGTATCGATCTACTCTTGGAAAGAAAGAGAATAAGTGTATTTCCCAAAATGTTTAACTTTTCCTTTAAGTGTAAAATGTATTCCAATTAACAGACTGCAGTTAATATACCACAGGAAATATATCACAACCTAAATGCCTCTTCTAGTCAGACACTATATATTTAATTCAAGAATTGCAACAGCTTCTAGTTATCTTTTTTTACTTTATAAGCTATTAATGTGACCCCCCTTTACTCTTCTAAACTGAATTTCTAAGAATATATAAATAAATAGCTGAGGCTGAACAGCCCTGAAGAGCTTTTATGGTCCTGCACAGATACTTGTCTGTGATCTACAATCCCATTGCCTGCAGTGAGGTAGGAAATAGCAGTGTGAGTGTGGAAACAAGTCAATACCGAGCTTGCAGCGTGTTTACCAAATCCACACGATTTTGATTCAGCGTTATAATCAATGTCCACCTTAGCACTGTATGGATCTGTGGTCCTTCTAGATTCACCTTGACAGAAGTAGGCTATACAGGAGGAAAGGAATCACAACTACCTCTGCAGTATAAAAAATTCAAGAGAACATGTTTAATACTGCATCCTGCACATGAAATGAAGCTGGAGGCAGAAATGTGGTACCACAACCAAAAATCTCCTAAAAACACTGGAAGTAATGGTATGATCAGAGCTAAGTGTATTTCCTGTAAATTAATCAGAACTCAGCAGGCTATTCTGGTCATACCATGAGAAAGAGAACATTTTTCACTGCTGTAGTGTCTACACATGTATCCTCTCCTGTCCAGATTTAAGACTTGACACATCTGGGAACAGGTGAATATACATTTCAGTAATCAGATTTTAAGACTTGTCTTAGTGAAGGTGTAGAAAAACAGGGACTAGAGAAACACACTGTCACTACTGAAAATCAGACAAGTAAAATACTTCCATCAGTGACATTATCTGTTCGTTTGAATTCTTAAGCTTATCCCAACAGTCACTTAAAGTGATGTATGATTATCGACAAACTTAACAATCCTGCTCATACTGATGTTCAGATGTACAGCAGGGGAATCCAGGTCAGGAGGCACCATTGTCTGTGTCATGTATAGCAATGATTTTCTAACAATGGCTTCTTTCAAATTCTTTCAAAATTCTTATTATGAGAGTTACTGTAAGTATGATGAGCCATGTGACATGTGATAAACTGACTTAGTGAAATACTAATACATGAGGCATTCACAAAAGTTATCTTAAAACATACTTCAGGAAATTAACCCTTTTGAATACTCTTATAAAATTATCTCCTTACAAACCTCTAAAATACAGCATGCCTCTTAACAGTAATGTAAACATTATAAAAGGTGGGGCTATCACGCATACAACATGCACCGATATGTTCCCAGTTTGGATCCGACATTTGTTGCATGTCATCCTTCCCCTTCCCCTTTCTCTCCCCACACTTCCTGTCTGCCTCTTGACTACATATTCAATCAATTGAAAACACCCAAAAAAATAAAAGTATAAAAGTATATTTAAGGTGCAACATTTGTTAATGTCTTTTGGCAAAAGGTCTTAAATATAACTCATTTGGCTTCTCTTTATTAAGACATACAGCACACCAAACAGAAACAATGAAAAGCTAAGCTTAACAACCAAATGTTATGCTTAAATTGTAAAGATATTAAAAATGCACATGAATAGAGACTTAGCCCTTCCCTCCAACAATTTTAAAACAAGTGGAGAGGAATGTGAGGTGAAGAAAAACTGTCCAGAAAGTTTTTTTTTTCCTGAAATGCTTTGCTTTTTTCTAAGGTTTTAGCAGATTTATATAATAGGAATGACTGAGCCCCACCCTTCACCTGTTGGCCGAGCCGTCCTGACACTGACACGAGAACAGCAGCAACTAAGCAGCGAACAGTAAGATGTCTTAAGCTCCTTCTTAGTGCCAGGCAAGCACTTAAGGTAATCCATCTCTGTTCTCTGCCAGCAAAGGCCTCACCTAGAGGAACAATGTGTAGTTGTTATTTTGAACAAAACTGACATTTCTTCTGAAAAAATGTCTATACAATCTGTTGATATGGATGTATATCATGTGCCAAATCAGAAATGTATCCTAAACCAGTGGTTTCCAACCTTTTTGGTTTAAAAGCTACTTGCAACCAAAGAGTGAATCATTTTTAGAAACACGATGAGAAAAAACTATCCAGTATTTCATAATAACGAAGCAAAGATTAGAGAAAAATCAGAAAAAATAAATACAAATTGTGTAGTAGAATATATTTATTTTTCAATCTAGTGACCCCCAGATTTACTCTTCGACCCCTTGGGGGATCACAGCCTCCAGGTTGGGAACCACTGTCTTAAACCAAGTTGTGTCTTTCATTGATCTATCTTTTTTAATCTCACTGATAAATGTGTAGTTGGCAACAAAACACATAATGTACTGTAGCAAATGGAGTGAAAATAACGGATGAGTAATGTACTTGCACCACATTAGGCAGAAGGGCACTAACCATTTATTATAAGCTTTTCAAGCCTGCGTGCATCTACACAACTCATTTTGAACATTTTTTTTTACTTCCTTACATTTACATGCATTTGTTCGACTCAGGGTTTTATTTTTGCTAAACTGTTGTAAGCACAAAATGACGCTACACTGAATGTGAGCACCAGGTCCTGCTTCTTGATGTGTCACTGCTTTTAGCAGCTGACAGCCTATTGAGGGTTGAGGGCTGACAGTAAGCCTATTTCATGTAGGAATGTGGTTAGGATAGGGTCCTCTGCAGTCAGCACCATCACACAATGCACAGCTCTGAGACTCTATACTATCAGCTGCAACAGGACTTAACAGAAGTTGGAAGAGAGAGGCAACAATGACTATAGTGATGAAGCAGCAAATAGACTGGGAGAAAGACTGAGAGAGAGGAGAGCAAGGAAAGGAAGAGAGTTAGTGGAAAGATGCGAAGAAATAAAGAGGAACAGGTGGAGGAGAGGATTGAGACCGTCCTCCCTGCTCCTCTCTGTCATTGAGAGGACAGTAAAACCTGGCCTGTAATGAGATAACTGCACCTGTCTGTCCTCCCCAGCTCCTCTCGTCCTTCAGACGGCTCAGCCAGGACAGATGATGTGAGGAGAAAAGCTCTTCTAACCTGCTGCATATGTATTTAAAATCACCTTATCTTTGCAATGCAAAAAACAAAACAAAAACATTTTTCATAAATTGTTCACTTCACTCGCTTGGTGATGAAATCAAACTGTTGCCTCACAGTGGAAAACAAACCAGGGGTGAAACCATCCAACACAGGTTATTGGCTTTTAGGTAATGTTTTCAGGGCGTCCTGTACTGGGATCAATACAACGAGCTGTTTGACAATGCCACTGTCTGTCCTGATAAACTGCAGCCCGGCTGAAAACTCACACCGTCACTGAGTAGTGAACACCTTAGCAGCAAATAACAGGTTGTAAGAGTCACACTCGCAGCTGCTAGTAGCTATAAATGTGAATGAATCATCAGCATTATTGTAAAAGTATACAATACACGAGTAATCTGCCATGGCTCACGTATCACACCGCCACAAGACAACTCCACTGTTGCCATGGGATCAAAAACATGGGGATGGATGCTGCATGTGATGCTGCAATGGTCACTTACATAGGTGGACTGCACTCTCCGCCAGTGTCCCAGCCCACAGCAATACATCAAGACATCCAGTTAGGGGAAGAGGAGAGGACAGGCCGATAGAGCCTCCGGGGTGGGTCGCCTCAGGCCAGGCTCACACACAGGATCCTCATTGCACAGGTGATTCACCTGATCGCCAGCACTTCAGGGAGTTGGGAATCCCGCAAAAAGACAACAAATCCAATCTCTTATGTCCACAGGTTCTCGCAAGGGAGGATCACATGGGGGTTCAGTGGCTGGTCCCTCTCATAAGTTATGTCCTCAGATGAGTCCAGGTGATCTGGACGCCAAACGTCTCACAGCATCTTCTAAGTCCTGCACTCTGTGGGGAGCTGGGATCCAATCTATCCTGAATCCAACGACTGTCCCGGGGACCAGTCGGTTGTGCTAAGGAGTGTGTGAGGCTGGTATGCTTTCTTGTGCTAACCTGTATGTGTGTGCTCACCTCATCTCAGGACAGGTGGTTCATCTGCCATCCTGTGTTTATTTACCCTCCCACTACCACACCTCACCCCTCTCTCTCTGTCCCGACTCACCCTGTCGAAAAACCTCCCTTCCAGCTCGGCTTAAGCCCCCCGAACAGTCTTGCTACAAAAACTAAATGTCATTTTCTTCTCTGTGTGTGTCTCTCAGTGCTCTCCAGTCTGTCAAATTCATCCAGTCCGAGCTCTTGCATCACTCCACATCTGTCTTGCCTGTATCCCTGTCTATCCCTCCCTTGTAAGCCCACCCTTGGAGTCCAGATACAGAGATTTTCAGGTTCTGTGCGATTCTCCTTTTTTCTTCCTCCTCAAAAATCCCAGCTCTATAGCTCCTCCTCCAGTATCTCTCCCTCTCACTCCACCACGCTGCTTCCCTCTCTCAAGGGTCCTCTCTCATCAGGAGCGTACCTGCTTACCTGAGTCACTCTTTGCACTCCTGTTGTGACTGTGTATGCATGTGTGTGAGTGTCTGTGTGTGTGTGTGGAGGCTGCAGTTGAAGCTCACTGCTCTCCCTCTCTCTGTTGCCATGCTAGAGCAGGTAACATTCGGCTAGCGCAGGAGACACAGCCTGAATTCAAATGCGCCTCCAGCCTCTCAGATTTACAAAGCCTCCACCCATCCTTAACAGCAACCCCCCATCTCCCCTCCTCCTCTGTCATCTCTCTATCTGTCCTCTCTTTTTCCCCCTCTATCTCCTTCTCCTCATCTCTGTCCACAATGTCTGCTCACTTTTTCCTCCACTGTTGCTTCCTTTTGTGACATTTCTCCTCTCTGCTGCCACGCTTTTTCTTGTTTTTCTTGTTGCCTTGAACTGGGAATAATTTGCTTCTGCTCAATGCTACAAAACATCTCCCTCGTTTCATGCCAATTCTGTCTATAATTGAGTCCAAAAACCCCTTGACACAACTGAAGAAAATCTGTCAGTGCAGTGAGAATATTTCAGCCTGTTTCCAAAAGAAATAAACTTGTTTCTAAAAGTACAGACGAGTGTCTGTCATCTTTTTTTAGATGGCTTTTTGAGGCTCTACTTCTGTACAGTGATGCATTGACCAAAATGCTAACATCAGCATGCTCACAATGACGATGTTAACATGTTCATGTTTAGCAAGCAATGTTTACACCATCATAGTTAATTAGCAAGGTTATTACAATTCATCCTGAGGGGACAATGGGTTTCTGTACCAAATATCACAGTAATCTGGCCAGTTGTTTTTGAGACATTTCACCTGCTGGTGGCTCTAGAGGAAAAGACACAGGAAAAATAAAGTCACTGAGATTCATCCTCTGGGGACCACGAATGTCTGTTTGTTTGTGCTAGTAAGATATATTCCACAGGATAAAGGGAAAACTTTGACCCGCTGGTGGGGCTAGATTAAAAGTTAGGGGATCTCCAAAGTCATTATGATACATCCTCTGGGCACCATGGATATCTGTACAAAGAGATATTTCAAACCAAACCAACCTCATGGTGGCAGGGGGTCACCAAGTTCATTAGGATTCATCCTATTTTAAACATGAATGCGTGTACAAAATTTCATGGCAATCCATCCAATAGTTGTTGAGATATTTCAGTTTGTGTGGTGGACCATACTAAGATAAAGATAAATTGACCAACATTGCTATCCCGAGAACCACACAGCTAGCGTAGTAATACATTGAAATAAAAAGGATTTAGCATTCTCCACCAGAAACACATAACTAACACCAGACCATTATGTACACAGATACAAAGTGTAGATATAATTTAAAAATTTAAAGCTTTTCAAGACTCAGGATTTCTAAAATCCTGACTATGTCCCTGGTTGCAGGTTGCTGCACTTTAATAAATTTTAGAAAGTAGTCCAAATAAGTTGATTTGCATTGGAAATGTGTCGAAGTATTCCTACTGCACTGGCAAATGTTTTCACCTGATTTAAGAAAATTTGTCTTTAAGGACCCCACTTCATAAAAAACATAAGCTGGAGATTTTTGCCTGCTGAATATAAAGTTAAAACTGGATGAATTAATGCAAAGCTTCTCTAAGCATGCATGAAAAGTTCATGTGATGACAAAAAAAGAGAAAGAAATGAAAGCTTCTGCCTCAGAAAACTCTTTATAGCTTAATGCAGATCTTACAGACTCAGATAAAGAGGAACAGATGCAGGCTGTTGCTTTTTCCTTTGATCATTGGGAGCATTCATTCAGCCTGCCAACATGGCGTACTGTAAAATGGCCACAATAACTGAAGCTGCACTAATGCTTTCTTGCAGATTATAGTATGAATCATTAAGGAGGAGGATGATCATGGCTATGGGGAAATTAAGGGAAGTTAATTTTAGTTTTCATACCAGTAAATGAAAGCAGGCCAGCTCTGGTCCCTCCCTGTGAATTATAGCTGATTACCTAGTGTTGTGTCACTGGCTGTGTATATCATTAATAATGCCTTTAACAAATCTTCCCTCTCAGTGTGGCACTGCATATCAAGCTGATATAAATTTCTGCTTGAGATTCACCCAATTTATCACCACGGTTGCAGCAGGATGTTTGCTACTATTTTTCAAATTCCTTAATTTTCTTTCTTTTTTTTTGGAGAGACAGGAGCCAGCGATTTGGCAATTCCCTTAAACACTTTGTCCCGCAGCCCTGGCCCATCCATCAGACGGACAAAGACCAAGTGCTCCATGGGGTATAATTCGGTCAGACTTGTGCTGGTGGAAGACTACCGATTATACACCAGCATCTCTCTGTGGTGTCACTGTGGCATTCTGTATTGATACACACACACACACACACACACACACACACACAGACACACACACACACACACACATATATACGCCAAGGTTACAATCCAGTGAGTTATATAGCCATGAAAACACATAAACCACCATGGTGCCTGAAAAAGACGAGGGTGAGATGCTAATTGTCAACAGCCAAGGACAAAGCAATGAATTAGAAACGGCAAGACACAAAGAAAATCAGCTGGTTCTGTGATAGAGGCAAACATATGCTGAAGAAGAAAACTGCAACTGTCTCTAGCAAAGTCTACACACATTGGTGGTAGAGAGGAGTAACTGGTTTGACTCTTCAGGTTGGCGACATTATGATAAAAACACGAGAGCTCAGGTTAGGAACACACCCTTACCAAATACAAATGGCCGACAAATTAAAGGAAAAACCTAAATAAATGAGTGGAAAACCAAACCATTGCAGATGCTTCCATTCAGGTGGCATTTTCATGACATGGTTTGGGGAGGGGTCACTGCAGTCAATACAAAGTTATTCTGATATGAGTGATCATCTTTATCCTATGAAGAAATATGTCTGTCCTGAAGGGAGTGGTCTCTTCCAGAATGACAACGTCCCCATCCTCAGGGCGCAAGCACAGATTCTGTGCCGACTTGATGGTTTTTGTCTCAGATCAAAGACATTTGTCTATGATAGGTCAATTGTGGTGAAAATCTTGTGGTCTGCACAAGCCCTTAAGTAATACATAACGTTTCCTCGTGCAACCTAGTTGTTCATTCAGTGGCAGCATGTAAAAATAGTATATTTACGTGTATTTATTAGCATTCAGTTCAAACACAGCGTGGCTGGAATATTTGTTCAAAACTGGATGGTGCATTTTGTTATGTTTGCCATAAAAATTGTCAGTTGCTAATTTGACTTATTCTAATGTGGGCTTTGATGACGTTTTTAATTATGTTGATTCTTCTTATTACATGTATTGTTCCATAAGGTATGGCACCTTAAATCAATTAAGTGATTGAAGTCAGATTACAGTCTAGGATGAGTGTCTTGTACAGTGTTTAAAATATAAAGAGGTTTTAATTTGTTTCATTTATGTTAAAGAAAGCAAAAGCAGATTTTTGACAGTTAACTGTTTGAAGTAATAATACTAATATATAATAATCTATAATAATAATAGCTCGTTAATTTACATAGAACTTTATATTGCAATATTTATCGATCGAAGCGACCCCCAGACTCATTCAGAGATTATAGGCCTGCCCCTGCTGCAGAGTCAGGTGACTGGTGTTGGCACGAGTGACTCTTTTCACATTACATATTTGATCGTTGTTAGTATGGAAATATTGTCAAAATGCTTACACCAGTGTTAAAACAAAGGACGTTTATTTCATATAGTAAAGGTTGTTTGGTGGTTTAGAATCTTTAGTTCACAACAAATATGTTTTTTTCATCACTCTTTGTAGTTTCTTAACACGTTATACAAATAAAAAATGAAAAATGTAGCAAGTAAACATAAAATTAATAAATACATTTGGATTCAAATATTTCACAGAATACTGAGAACAGGTGGCTTACTGTACACTCCAACCCACACACCTTTTTCTGTTTTAAACCCAGAATAATTTTACACTTTCATTTGGATGAATGGCCTTTGTAATACATTTGCAGCCATTACAATTCAAAACATGTCTTTCTTCATCATCAGTACCAGCACCGTGTTTCTCTGGTGCCACTCTTCTCATATAAATATACCAACTGTTCAACCATCCACAATCAAAGCGGATCTTTCATTAGCAACAGAATGTGCCACTCCTCCTCAAAACATGCTCTGCCTTTTGAAAATCCTCAGCTTGGTCAGGAATGTAAAGTAGATAAAAGTCAGGCTCACCAGCACATTTTTCAATGGGTACAACACAGGAGTTACATAACCAAACACAACAATCAGAGCAACTCGAATGATAAAAAAAGGAAGGTCCTGCAGAGCAGCTCCAGCAAAAGACAATAAAGGATTGTGAGGAGTGATGACTATGCGGAGAGTAGACATGAAGGCGAGGATGTAGACGGGGAACACCCAGGCTGAGTAGAAGATTGATGGCTCTCCTGCCACTCTCACCATCTCCACAGTGTCTAGCCAGAACAGGAAACAATCCACAAACACCTCTGACCTTCCATCCCTCCTCAACAGGAAGCCCAGATGACCAGAGCAGGATCGGGGGCGTGAGGATGAGGAGTACAGGTAGGCACTGCTGGGTGCTCGTGAGCTGAATGTTGAGCGGGTGGGCGAGCCACCGAGGTCCTGCCATCTGCCTGAGGCGCTGCCATTCCTGGCCTCTGGACGGCCTTGGGTCAAATCGTTTGGGCCTTCATGAGTGTGCAGCTGGCCTGTTACTGTGGTCACCTGTTGCAGGTGGGTGAGGACGGGGCCTGGCATGTCAAGGTCATCATCCAGGCTGTCTGCTGCAAATGATAAGAGCACACACAACACCAGAGAGGTGTTTATGTTATTTAGTCTATCCTCCTTGATATAAATGGGGTGGACAAAATAATAGAAACACAATACAGTTCAACAGCACCACAAACTACAGGCTCCAAAATGATCATGAAGTTGAATCAACACTTCTCTAAAACAGTTTCAACTAAAACTGAACATTACAACCTTTGTGAAGTGAGGATGTACAGCAGGACTGTTGCATTAGACTGCATTAGTTTTAGCTAGATGCACCTGATAAACTGGCAACTGAGTGTACGGCTGTGTATTTCATGACTGTGCACTTCTCAAACAACTAAAGCATGTATTTTTCAGCAGATTTCTTGCTCGCCCTGTAATTGGAGATTTTAGTAAAAAAACAAAAGAATAAAAGTCAAATCATTCTTTTAGCAATTTCTTTTTAACTTTTTGCTGACTCACTGTGGCCACCTGACAACAAATATGCATGAAATAGTAAAAGATGCGGATAAACTGAAAATCAAATATATAGATGACTCATTAAAGAGACGTCAGTGTGTTGAGGGTGCTTGGGGTTGTTAGGTTGTTTTGAAATGGTGCTGTAGGACTGTATTAAGAGGCACATACAGGTATACAGTATATCCTGTATATCAGGGGCAGAACATCCTGCTTGTTGGCCCCAGGGAAAAAGTGAGCTGTGGGCCTCTAATGAGTCCCAGAAACCAACCAGTAAGACTATACTGGAATAGTACCTTGCTCCAGGTTTGCTGTATGTTAATTAGATTGGGACAATTTGATTAAACACAAATTTGTTTAAGGATATGCACCATGTAAGCATAATATTAACTAATGTTAAAGGTATTAAAACTAGATTTTGATACAGGGACCTTCTACAAGGGTACTTCTACAATTGGGTAAAAAGGCAGGAGCCACTTTAGTCCTTAGTGTTTCCGTTTTTAATTGTGCTTCAGTGGGGCATATTACCAAACAAATTTGTAATTAATAAAATTACCATAAAGTAATTGCCATACAGACATCCTGGGGACCCTTTGAGGGTCTGAGGGCCTGTTGCAGTCACTCACTGCATCGGTAATGCAGACTCGGTGACTAATGAATAATAAGAAGCTGACCAAATGTTGGGACAATGGACAATAATAAGAACATCAATTAAATAGCATCTACATTACAATAGAGGCATGAGTCTAGCTGAATGTACATGAGGTGTACACCTGTAATGATTCACACCTTTTTCACAGCTGACATCTTGACTTGTCATAGTAGGAAAATCACAAGTGTTACTAACAACATTGACAGCTACTAAAAACATAAATGGCTCTGTTCTATTCAAGTGCCCCAGTGAGTCATGTCAATGTGACAGTGAGCCAATATGCACAACATCAGGACCCTGAAACTTTAGCCGCTAAATGGCATTCAACCGTAATTATTTTTATTATTTACACCTGTGCTTACACTGTGAAATATCAAAAATAATAATATCAAAAAGCCTATCTTCTCTCTTCTGTTTGATCCCACAGAACAAACAATATATAACATAAACACTTAAAATGCAGGACATATACACTTGAACATCTTCTTTTTTTTTAATAATGCCAACAACTTCAAGACCTACATTGTCCAATTAACCTGCAGGGGCGAATCCTTTCTATGATATCCACACAGATGAGGGAGACAAGCACCAAGGAAACGGGCAACTCAGCGAAATGGTCGAGCCTGCGTCCTCTGTCCACTTGCACCTACAGTACAAATGCAAAAATAAATGTGGATATAACAGTAGAAAGCACTGATCTGCCCCTCAGAAATCATGAGAGATGAAGCAGGAAGGAACTAAATCGAAACTCTTTATTATGGCATTTGGCTGAACTGAGAAAGAGGAGCTCCTGCATTCCAAGTTTTATGAAGCCATCCAATTTTATTACCCCATCATTATGGACATTAAGAGGCTGCTGAATGCCCTTAACACAAGATTAAGAAATAATAAATGTATGACAAGTCTTTGTGGTCAGATGCTCATATTTATGTCCTTGCTTGTCTAGAAACAAAATAGTTAAGGACACACGTGTAAAAATTCCAGTCTTTTTTTAGAGTGGTGGATGGTATTAATGTTTGGGTTAATGGCCAACCTGTTATGTTCACTGTGGGTTACTGAATACCCCAGACAGAGAGTATAGTCTTGTGATGGTGGACACATTACCACTGCCTTTTCCTTGCAATGGTGATGGTGCCAAAGTCCTTCTCAGTAAATGGTGAGAAACTATTTGGATGCAACTTCAGGAAGTAAAAATCTCAAGAGACTGAGTGGAATTGGTGACAAGCAATCTTTTTCTTTCTCTATGGTGCAATGTGCCGTGTCAATCGTCACTCAGTGAATAATTATAGTGTTCTAAACACATTCTCTTACACAAGGGGGCCATGAAACGAGCTTGTGCCACAAATGGACTGTTTACAACAAATATCGGCCTCTTCAAGGACCCCGTCAGAGCATGACAGAACAAAACGTCAACAGGTGCTTCTGGGTGACAAGAATGATCAGTCTTGATGACATTACCTTGGAGCTGGCTATTAAAATACCAAAGCACGGTAATGTGCACAGGATGATATACGCCAGCGCTGTTGGTCTCCTGAAAAACAAAAGAGGATGTTTTAGTTCACATTTTAATAACAATCATCCCAGTATAATGAATCATTGCTTCTTTATTGTAAAGAAGTACTGATCCTATTCTCAATGCATATACTGCATTTTATAGTGTCATTGTCAGGCTTACGTTGTTGCAGCGGAGGAAAGTTGCTAAATACATTTACTCAAGTACTGTACTTAAGTACAATTTTTAGATACTTGAGTATTTCCATTTTATGCTACTTAATATTTGTACTCCACTACATTTCAGAAGCACTTTTTACTCAGGATATCTGTAGTTAGAAGTTGCAGATTAAAGCGAGATGAAACTTTGGCTGAACAAAGGCCACTGTGGCCACAAGTTATGATTATGGGAGCACAAGTAGAGAAGAGTCATAATGTCAGCAAGCCAACACTAATAAAGTGATATTTTGCTAAAGTTTGTTAATGTTAGCTAACATTAGCCACCATAAACTACTGGTCATACCAGACCAAGTAAAGCTGTAGCAGCAAAACCCCTGAGTGTATCGAACTGAGCAAGGCTGCATTTTATTGCTAATGAATCCAACATGTCCTTTGCATTTGTTCCTTTTCGTTATTTTTTCTTTGAAAAGTTACATAGTCTCACTTTAAGATTATACATAAAAACATACGATATGATAATATGATGCTCTGCTAAGATTAAACCACAAAACAACATAAAGTAATTAAAATTAGCTCCACACCAACCAGCTATAATGTTAACTCCAGGGCTCATTTTGCATCATGGGCACTTTTACTTTTGATACTTAAGTATATTTTTCTGATAATACCTCTGAATGCAGGACTTAATTGTAACAAGATATTTTTACATTGTATTATTGCTGCTTTTACTTAAGAGCTTCAGTTTTAAGTGTTTTTCTCCTTGTCAAATCAATTATATAGCCCAAATTTGCCCCAAAGGGTTTGTGTTCTAGTCATTTTGACTTTGTTCACTTGTCCGTGTCATCTCTCATTTGTTTTTAGCTAAGATGCTTTATCTGGTACATGTAGATACTTAATCACTGTGACATTGACTAAACTACCTCCCAACAGCTGTACTCACCACTGTGTGATCTCTGAGATGAACCTCCGTTGCTTCAGGATCACATATTTCAGAGGAACCCACACCAGCAGGGTCACAGAGGTCACATAGGCGATAGAGGCCGCCACCACTAGCCAGTAGGCCGTTAGATCTCGTCCGTTCACATCACGTATGAGGCTGGCAAACCTCTCCATAATCACAAAGATGGGTATGACAAGGGCTGCAAACTGCAGCACCTCATACAGGATGAGCTTGACCGTCTTCCCCGAGGGCATGGTCCCTGAACACCAGTTGCTGGTCTGACCTCGGAGCGAAAGACTTTGCCAATCATCTCCCACAGAACGAACCAGTCAAGCCGTTGGACTCTGCACACTGACATTGCTTACACTGCACTGGAGGCTGTATTCTTTTATTGCTGAGGTAATGAGGTGGTCATGCTCGCTTTTTATGGGCTCACAAAGAAGAGCACTCCCATCCCATAATTTCAAGGAGAAAATTACACTGAGCCCGCCACTGAACTGTGCACAAGTTCTGGAAAAAGTACTTGATTACATTGAGACCCATGTTTGTTTTAACAGATGTTCTTTTAGATGAACAAAATAATGACTAAAGAAGAAGAATAAAGACTAAATTGAAAAATTACAAATTGACAATATTGAAATATACACTGTTCTGTAGAACGGCAACAAAATTAAAAATGTAATGTGAAATAAAACAATTCTTAATAATTCCCTACAACATAACAGTGACATGCTCTATATGTGATATGCTGCTAAGAAAAACTGTCTTACCTTCTTCTGTTCCGGTCAAATTTTACAGATTTCTTCCATCTAGCCTTGTTAGGTCTAATATACACTCATCTCCATCTAGTGGCAAGGTAGAGGACAACTTTTAAAACTCCTGAAAAGTATTTATAACATAAAAGTCCATGAAATAAGTAACAATTAGAGTTAAAGTTTGGGGGAAAACATCCTTAGTTATTATACACTCAGTTGCCAGTTTATTAGGTACATCTAGCTAAAATGAATTAGTCTAATACCTGCAGTTAATTCTACCTTCATGAAGGTTATAATGTTCAGTGTTTCTTAAAAGTGTTTTAAAGAGGATTGATTCAACTCTATGGTCATTCTGGAGGCTGCAGTTCGTGGTGCTGTTAAATTGTATTGTGTTATACTGACAGGTGTTTCTATTATTTTGTCCACTTCATTTATATCAGTAGGGCAGGTTAAATAACAGAAACACCACAGCATCACAAACCATCCTCCAAAATGACCATAAAGTTGAATCAACACCTCACTATTTCAACAGAAACTGGAGATTATAAACTTCATGAAGGGAGGATTTATTGCAGGACTGTTGTATTGGACTGCATTAGCCTTAGCTAGGTGTACCTAATAAACTGGCAACTGAGTGTATATCAAGAATTTAACTCTCAGAAACGCTTTATCAGGACTTTGTGGGTGTGGTTTAATCCGATATTAATGACAGTGGATGAAGAAACAAGGCTATTCATATTATTCTGTACATTTGGCCTGGTTTTATTGTGAATACCAATTAATAAGTATGGTTAAAAGAATACATACAAACAGCAGGGTACAAGTTTAGACAGAAACTTTACAATAACGATGTTGTTTTTAAAACTTAAAAACAGGCAGCATCTCAGTCCTGTGCAATAAAGTTACATCGGGGCTGTAGTCCAACACTGTAGTGCAACAAGATGTTACGTTTGGATGATGTGTGATGATTAACTGGCTCCTGGTCCCATGGTCCCAGAATAGCTGCTACTTTTTATATTCGATATTTTCAGCCCTCTTTGATCCAATAGATTAACACTATTTCACTCTAGCATTTAGTTGAAGGCAGCAAAAAAGGATTTCTGGTCTTTGAATCAACTATATTAATGCTAAAATCAAGTTCTGGAGAATAAAATGACCTCTTCATTGCAAAGTCCCAGGTACCAAGCTTAAGTTGTGGGTTATTCTATATTCTTAAAAGGTGGCACAGGGATGGCAAGAAGGAGCACATCTGAAACACAGTATCTCAAGAGAAATTGAAATGACACAAATTTACAGTCAGATCAACACACCAATTTGCCCTGCAATTGGAAAATCTAGTTACACGTATTTAATTCTTCTTCATAATTCCTTCATGTAGCATCATTCAATATTATACAACAGATAAATAATTCTCCTGTTTCATCAGCTTTTTTCAATCCAATCAGTATTTGTAAACATCAACTCTTTCCCACAGATTTTCAACATGTAGTATGTAGCAGTATGGAAAGTATGAGAAGTAGAGTTTGTACAACATTTGATATTAAATGCCTCAAAGTGTCACTGTAACTGATAGCTTATGGAGGGAGGCCTTGGGAAAGAGGTGTTTACGAATGCTGACTGTACTTTCCAGAATCATAGAAACCTTACTTCAGTTAAGCTTCAGGTAGAATTTGTTTAGTGTTAGACAGCTCTGAGAAAGGAGAGGTTTGAAATGCACGGGGAGGTTTCAATCAGTTTTTCACATTACCATTTGACCCTACAGTACAATAAGCATGTATCAAACACAGAGAGAAATGGCCATGTTCTCATGTGAGCAATTTAAATATACAACTAAGTTAGGCAGAATATCACATATTTCGCTTTTCTCTGAATACATACATCCTGCACTGCTTCTCAATTTAAAATAGCATAACAATAACCAAAACATAAATTAAAATGCACTACAAAAAAACATAGTATTCATTTTTCAACACTGACTAAAGAGATGCTTTAAAGACACTGGGGCTGTTCAGAGAGTTTGCCCCTTGGTAGCCAAGTCTGTGGTATGAGTCTGTTAGTACAGCCCCTGAATGGAGACAGAGCAAACCCTACATCCACTAACAAGGATCTAGACCTGCTCATTTTGAAAAGGAAAACTCTGCAGCATGAAGTTAGGAGTCGATCATGTTAAGAAAAGAAAAAAGAAAGAAAAATATCTTGGTTTCTGGCATGTGAGCATTTTTTCTCCACTTTGTTCTCTTTGGCTTTTACACCTTTAATTCAGCAGGGACATTGTGACTGCAGAGTTCACCTTTAAGGCTGAGAGAAACACCCGGAGCTGTGCTAACATACAGCCCACCCATGAGGTCATCATGTGGCTTCACTTCTAGTTCAGTACAGTATATACAAGAGTCATGTGCATGCTTAATTTCCTCTGGTTTCTTTTCCCTCCAAAAAACAAAGTGGCTTCAGTTTTCAGTACTTCTAAAAGTTGGCGACATATACAGAATGTAGTAGCCTAACGTTTTCAGAATCAATAAAAGTATTTTTTCTGATTTAAAAAAAAAAAAGATAAATATAAGTTGATGCCCCTTTGTTGTGACATGTTTAGCAGTTGCTTTAAAAGGTCCAGTATGTAACATTTAGGAGGAACTATTGGCAGAAATGGAATATAATATTTATAAGTATGTTTTCATTAGTGTATAATCGCCTGAAAATAAGAATCATTGTGTTTTTGTTACCTTAGAATGAGCCTTTTTTATCTACAGAGGAAGGGGATCCCCTATCACGGAGGGCGCCCTTGTTTCTACAGTAGCCCAGAACGGACAAACCCATCACTGGCTCTAGATTGGGCCTTATGTGTTTTTCGCAGCCACCGTAGTTTTTCCTACACGCTTGGAAGGGGAGGGTGAGGCGAGCGGTATTTAAATGGTTGCAAACTGCAATTTCACCGCTAGATGTCGCTAAATCCTACACACTGGACCTTTAAATGGGTGACAAGGCTGTGGCGTATTGTGGATTTCTCTCCATGTTAGTGTGTGAGTGAACGTAAATAATCACATACTGCTGAGGATGTGTGAAACAACTGGTGCAACTGTGTGAGTGTCCACTGCTGTACACCTGCCTGTAGTGTGTGTGTGTGTGTCTGTGTAGCTCCAGGGTGCATGTTGAGGGGTGGTGTGAAGGAATGCCTGTGTGTATTTCACACTTGATCAAATAGTAATTGCATATATATTTTGTTGTTAAGTTGAAGTGGCTACAGTTACACTTGTTTTCTCAAAGCAATTTTGGTAGTGCTGTATTTAACAGGTCTGTAATTTCTTGGAACTATGGAATTTGATACTGATTATAGGTAAAATAATGTAGATAAACAGTTCAATTGACTTCCAAGTAATTAATTCAAATTAACTGTTAGTGTAACCTAAAAAGTCTCAAGTCAGTACACAGTAGGTCAGCTGAACATCCAAAAATACTGTATATACAGTATGAAGAATAAAGCTTCCAATAATAAATGACTAATGAATGAATATTTACTTGGGTTTAAATATTTTCTAGACTTTTTAAAGAAATTCCTAAAGTCTAACTAAAAGAACTTTGTCTCTTTTCCCCTATAATTGGTACCAAATAATGTAGTTCTTTCCAGGACACATCCTAGGAAATTACTTAAAAATTACAGACCCATAAAATAAAGCATTACCACAATTTTTCAATAGTTCTATCATAAAAACAAAGCAATAGCTAAATGGCAGGTTTCGTATATAAAAATGGACAATGCATATATTGCTGTCAGATCTAGATTTGGAAGTGATCAGGCTTGAATGATGACCAAAACTTTAATAAGTGCAACTGAAAGCTCCTCCATGTCTTCACATCTGAGTCATGTCATAAAGACATGAAGAAGAAGAGTGAAAATGCGGAAACATTATGAATTAAATAAATCTGTGCCTTGGTGTGAGCTCTTTAAAATCAAACCCTCATGATCACTTCTAAACCTGGAGTGAGAAGCGTAACTGTATATTTATTTATATTTAAGAGTGCCAAATGTCAAAGTTAGTCTGTTCTTTTTGTTTTTCATCCATCTGGTGTTTCATGATGAAACAAATTATTAAACATAATAAAATAAATCATCTACGACCACTATTTGATCAGGTCTGGTACATGTGTATGTGGTTGCGTGAGGATTACAGTGAGCTTGGGGGGCCCTATAGCAAGGCTTTCTCTGAGTAGGGGGCATGTGAGGCGTCTGAGGAAGGTGCTATGCTTGGGCCAGAGGGGGTGCTGTAGTTTGGCGCCTGCGTCATGCCTGCGTGAGTCGTGCCTGGGGCGGGGCCGGGGGCGCTAGCCGGGTTCTGGTAGCACTGAACGTCTGCTGGGGCCATGCTGCCTGGAGCTGCAGTGTAGACTGGCGGCTGGCCCATGTACATATGAACGTCACTACGAAAAAGAGTGAAGAAACATTAATTACAACACTACGGCAATGAGGAATCATTCAATAGTATGTGGAAGGTAGAATTCATAATTCTGTAAAAATCAAGCCAGTATTTTAATAATGTCTCAAATAATGGCCGTGACCACCATGAACAATTACATGCCAGTTGCTAATAAAGGCCGGAACACTAAGGGGCATGGAATTAACCTGTAATTTATTTCCACAGCACTAATTCCATCTATACATGAAAAATAATGCCATACCCTCTTTTTAAACACAAATACTGTTTTCATTCGCAAAGTCTCAAATGGCTACTGTGCTGGTTTTGAGCGCTGTTAGGTTAATGTCAATAAAACTTAACACTTCCTTTAAATTTTAAATTTAAAAGCCAACCAGGAATGGGAGAGATTATGCCAATTGAGCTACTGGGAGGCTTTTAATGTTAAACATCTGTAGGAAGTGTCATCAATGGTACCATAACAGCACTCATAATGAGTGACATGACTCTGTTGGTGTAGAGAGAAATTAGCACTCTAAATTTAGATTATACTGAATTTATCTTGACAACAAAGGTTGTTTAGAAATATATTGCTTTTTTAAATTGGCTACACTTTCTTTTCTTCCTTGTTAAATACTATACAGTCTGGAGAGGAGGGGACAATGTGCAGCAAATTTTGATAATGTTGCCAACTTGTAATGTGCTTTTGTGAACCAGAATACCAAGCCATGGAGTATGTGAAACTCACCTGGGAGCTGGCTGACCAGGTATAGGGGTTCCAGATGGAAGCTGCTCCATGGGAACACTGTAACCCTGCATCGCAGGACCACTCATGGCATACGAACCCGATGCAGGCTGACCAGGGTAGACCTGTGGTCACAAACATGCACAGAGCACATACCGAGTGTTAATGAAGTCTGTGGAAAGATCAACATCAATTTAGACCAGTAACATTGTAAACTAGCAGAAGGGTAACCAAGGTAAATCAAAATAATACTGAAATCCAATACAGAATAGTACAAATCCTAACAAAAAGCATTTTTTGTTTTTCTTCTTTTTATCTTATAGCAGGGTGCTACATTTCTCAAATGGAGAAAAATCCATTAATCTCTCTACAACAATCAGCCCCTAATTCCTTCTGAAGAAAAGGCAAATTATGCATGTAGATCGTTACATTTAAACTGTTCCTGTTTAAGGACAGTAGACCCAAACATAATTAAACCTGTTTTTCTTCTTATCTGGAGTGCAACTGAATACCACCCAGATACAGTAGTTTTGGTATGATTTATGAGGTTTGGAAATGCCGACTGTGGTTCAATCCAATACAGTGGTATGCAATGGTATTCTTGGTCCCAGAACATAAATTTGAAAAAGTCCTTTCTTGAATGGATCATTCAAAGACCTCGTTATGAACAGTTTCTACATTTTGTGCTATGTGGCACTATCCATAAAAGGAAAAATGTTTTTGAGTGAACTGTCCCTTTAAGAGGAAACTGTGCTGTTAGTACAAAGTTCACTCAAAACTTTCACTCCTTTGGTATTCCCATTCGTATGGTAGAAGGGTTTGACTTTTATGCTTGTAAAAATATGTTTTTCAAGGACTGACCCTGATGGGCTACAGTGCCTGGGTCACATCCTATGACAAGTTGACTTTACCTGTGCTGCGTTGGCAGGCTGCTGCATGTAGTACTGTTGGCTCTGCAGCTTGGCATACATGGCGTAAACTGGATCTTCATTCATTAGCTTGGCATACAAAGACAGAGCTTCCATCACCTTCACATTCAGCTCTGACAGCTCTGAGTGCTTCCTGATTAAACAAACCCACACACACACACACACAAAGATAGTTAGATTCCTCAACTTAAAAACATTCTGTAGTTTTCTATGGGCAAAACATGTCACATCAGCACAATGTACCTGTCTATATCCTCCAACTTCTGGTCAATGAGGGGTCCCATTTGATTGCAGGCACCTGATGGAAAATACAACAAATAGTTATCGATTTCATCTGTGGTAAAAAATAATCCACCTTTACAAAAACAAAATCATACCAGATTCTTCTGTATTCTGACACTGACTTTTGTCTAACTATCATTCACTTTATTTCAACCCAAACGTCAGTTTACCTTCCAACTGTAGTAACTCAATGCTGTCTGACTGGTTGTCTGTGGGATCTGCACTCTGGATCATCTGCAGTAGCTGGTCCATTTTGTCCTGAAATATTTCAATAACATTTTTGTGATGACACTTCCAGGTACATGTGAGTTCATTTTCAATCCAGTTGGGAAAGAAACAAGCTCACTTAAGTTCACATTTAGATTTCTACAATTGAAAACCTAGTCTATGATTTTTTTAATTTCTCATTTTATCTGCAGGTGACAATTTTTAAATGGCAGATCCTATTTTGCAACAAAATGCTCAATTTATTGATACAACAGTGAGATCTCAAAGAGGCTGAACAAGCTTAGTAAGCAAGTGTTCACACAAGGGGACTTACCTCGTCTATATATACAGGCTCTTGTTCGGGCTCTATGGTCTCCACCTGGATGTCCTCACTGAACTGTACTGTCTTCTTCTCTGTCTTCACTGTAGATTTCCAAGTAACAGCGGATGCGGCAGCAGCAAACAATGTAACAGGAGCAATCAGTTACACAAACTAAGAGGTCAGGGTGCGCTGACTTGACATTCAGTAATGGTCCCATAGTAGCACAAAAGATTGGTCCGGATGGCCGATGAAAATAAAAGTTAGAATCTGAGCTATTGACAAATTGTGTTGAAAGGTCATGTTCATATTTGATTAGTTAGCTACTTTTTGTGCAACCTGCTGTAACAAGAAGTAACAACTTAGATAACAATAACGTTCATAAGCTGAAATCATCTCTGTTGAGTGGAGGTGTTTTATAAAGCAAAATAGCAGAATGCACTAGTGCAGTATGAGTGTTTTGAGGGATGACACACTTGCAAGCATCATGCAAATAATATGACGAAGCTGTACAACGATGGAATCTATTATGCTAAATGACAAACCCCTTTCCGTGGGGCTTGACAATTTATTGAACATCTTAATATATGCACACTAACAATATATGCCAAACCTACATTAAACTGCTTGTGTGTACCAGCAAGTATGTAAATTCCTTTCAAAACAATTTAAAAACAGCATTGAGTTTTACAACAAAAATATGGAGCTCAAATGTCCTATGTCATGACTACATCTGAGAGGACACTGCATAGACGATAGAAATTTAGCTTTTCTTTTTTGCAAAAAGTGACAGCACAGGATAAATAGTTTTGTGGCCACACAAAGAAGAGGCCGTTCTGGCAGCAATGAAGGAGACGTTAAATGCGTGCACGTTAAAGAGCATGTGTCATACTACGAGACAATGCCAAGAGCATAAAAGAAACATATGAATGGGAATTACAGAAGAAAAAGGATTCTGTGTCAATATGGCAGACACTCAGAGCTGTTGTATAAATGATAATAAGAGGAAATGTGTCCAAAATGCTATCAGATAAATTCTCGTATGACAGGAAGTTGTTTGTTACTACATGTGATAACAGATTAATCATTTTCTGTCTGTGCAACAAATACCTTGATTGTACTGTGTTCTTTGCATTGTTTCACCAGACGTGTGTAAGTGATAAAGTATGTCCCACTCTGGGATCAATAAAGCAATGTTGCTTATGGACTAAATGGGCTATGAAAGAACTAGAGAGGACATAAGTGGATAATGGGTGTGTGTGTGTGTGTGTGTGTGTGTGTGTGTGTGTGTGTGTGTGTGTGTGTACTCACTCATCTCAGGCTCTGCAGTGAGGTCAGCTGTGACAAAGTTAGAAGGGAACAACCCCACTCCCTGGTATGTTTCCCCTTTCCACCAGTTGGGGTCACTGAAATAAAAAAAGAAAACCCTCAGAAATGATCAGAAACTTCAATACAGATTTAAATTGTTGTCTTCGCTGTGCTGCATTAAGATCTCATATTAAAGATCAACAGATATGAAAAGCATTATGTTACTAATTCAATTGCACAGCTTCTTTAAAACATCCGGATATTTTTGCTAATTCCAGAAAAGTCATTTTAGAGATGCGTTCATCAGATTGGTTGAGATGTTATAAAGTGATACTTGAGGGGTATTTTCTTTTGAGCTGGTAGATTCAGTGCTCTGCTCAAGGTCATTCAACAGGGAAGATGCTTAACAAGGAATGGTCACCTGACTCAGAATACCACCTAGCTGCCCTCAAACCTATTTATTTGACAAAGCCTTGTATGTTGCTTTTACCCGTTTATTATATGTGTGTGTAAAAATTCACCTATCGTCCAGGATAGTGATGATTTCTCCTGACTTGAAGGTGAGCTCATTGTCCTCAGCGGCCTCAAAGTCGTAGATGGCGCGGACTTTCCTGCCGTCGGACTTTTGTGAAGAGAGCAGGCTGGTGGTGCTCGGGTAAAGGCTCGACAGAGAGCCCTGCGGGTGCTGACGTTGCTCCTTCAATGACAGCTCAATAGCTGCACACAAAAGAGACCGACATGTGAAATGATGTGTTTGGCCTTGAGAGTCCTTAAATATTGCTGAACATCTACAATGCATTAATCCAGTGTAAAGTGTGATTTATGCAATGCAAATAAAGAATTAAAAGGTGTTAGTGTGCATGTTTTTAAGGATAATGCCTCTTCTAATACATTTCTCCATTGACATCTGAGGATTGAAAAAAGTCTCCTTACCTTTGGCCAAGTCTTCTTCTTCTTTTTTGTTTGTTGAGGTGGAGGGATCCTTCGCCACCAAAGCAGGGCTTGCTTTTGCTTGCTCTGCAGCCTGTGAAAAAATGGTAATCGCATGTTCCGGTGAATCAACAACTAGAAGAATCAAAGGATGAGTCTGGGTCTCAATATTTAAGCAAAATGACCTCAAATTCCCCCAATTAATTTTTTTGTTGTTGTTGCCTTTATTAGATAGTAACAATGTAGATACAGGCTTGAAACACGGGAAGTAAGAGACGGGTATGACCCGTAACAAAAGGTCCTTGGCCAAAACCGAAATGCAGACGTTGCAGTTGTATGGTATGGGTCTTAACCACTAGTCCACCCCTAAATACAGCAAGTATGCTAAAGCTAAAAAAAAAAAAAACCCAGTCTATTCCACCCTACACACCTACCTGGGACCCTACAGCTGGAAAAGTGACACCCTGCTCACGTAGATTCTTAATCATAGCTGAGATCAGACTGAGTTGGGGATCGTTGCGGAAGTCCTCTGCCCACTCCACCATTAGGGCTTTCAGCTTCTCACACACTTTGGGGTGGCCCTGGGGACAATCATAAAAAGGAACATCTTGAGAACAAGGAGCTGGATGTAGCATGAGCTAATTTCAAGTAATCAGAAATAATTAATGGGCCTTATGTGGACAACACACTGAAAGTAAAAAATTACATCACATACCTTGTTTAAGACGTTACTGACTTCACTGGCAAACTCTCTGGAGCACACCTCTAAGTGGAATATCTTCCCACAGTTTGAGACACAAGCACCAAGGAGCTGTGGGGACATTAATCAGACTATTTAATCCAGAGCAACATGTGAAAAACATGTAGCACATATTAGGATAGAATTTATCATAGAATAAAGTCGCTTACTGCACAAGCTCACATCTCAGTGAAAGGTTAATTAATGGTAGATGACAAAAAGCCTACATGACGCCTCCATGAATTGAATAATCACACTTATATCAAAAATGGTTGTTTGTTTACAGCCTGCTTACAGTCAGTGCCTGCATGGCCACATGGGGATCCTTGTGGTTCACTCTTCTCATTATGGAGCGGAGACATTCTTTAGGCCTGCAACAGAATGGCAGAAATCAAAAGTTTGTGGAGATTAACTCCTTGGCAAGGACCAAAGAACAATCCAGCTATGTTAAATAAAATGTCACTATAGAAGTTTTTATGAACATTAAGATATCAATATTTATCTTACATTTCTCCTTGTCCATCATGCAATGCCTGATAAATGTGTCTGTGTGTCAAGTTTAGTATGAAGACAGTTAACTAACCCAGTGCGTGACTGCCCTATCTTATCACATATGTCCAGAATGAGGCCCCAGTCCTCAGCTGTGTTCATCTCACTGGTTGCTTTCTCTGCAGGAAAGAAGCACAACAACAAATGTAAGGAGAAAAGGTAAAGATTGCAAAAACAATGTATGTATAATGTAATGTTTTCATGACTTATTTTATTTAGAGACAGAGAGGAGAGGTGAGGATCCTCCCAAGATCAGAAATAATACAGCTTCTTGAAACAAAATGGTAGTTACAAGCTGTTTGCATAAACATTGGAGAGATACAGACAAAATAACAGAGGCCCCTAACAATTAAACAGCTCTGCAGTAAATACCAATCTGATGAAGCTCATAATGTTTGGTTTGTGTTGGGACTGTCACAGGTATTGAGTTAACTTGAAGTATATTTGAGACTGTAGCTTGTGCTATTAAGAAAATATACCGATAGTCTTTCATTCATTGGTGGTGAAAGTTCCTCTTTGCCATTGCAGTTTCCCTGTCTTTGGCATATGTCACCATAATTTTTTGAGATTATTCCTCTTGCCAAATTACACAATTTTACAGTGTTTAATAGACCAGCAGTTCATGCAGTAAATATAGTATGTAGCCTCTGTGCACTTGACTTGTTTTGTCTTGTAAGTTACCTCATGTTTCCATAAGAAATCACTAATACAAGTAGTGAAAGTAAGACCTCTTACAAAAGCTCACACATACTGCTATCCAACCATATGACCCATGTGTTTACCTGCTTTTGTAATCGTGAAGTACTTATATGCCAAACACTGAAAAACTGCACTGGCAAAGAGACATTGTGGTCACAAGTAGGGGTGGGCGATATAATGATATATATGATGTGAAGAAATACATTTCCCATACCATTTATACTGTTGTAAATATTTGTTCAATATCTCTTGGTGTATTGTTGTGAACATTGTGAGCAATGTTGCATGTTGATTTTTAAAGGTATTTAATTTGCTGAATTACCCAAAAACAGACTTGCAGGTTATTTAGTCATTAACAGGTTTTCTATTGTTATACATAAAAAATGTACTACATTAAGATTCATATAGACAATGCGATTGATCAGATTACAAATACCAAAATAGAGGATCTTATTCATATCCCAGGATCACACTGCCAAAGAGACATCTAACATCATATTTAAAAAGAACAGAACAAACAGCTTGAAAATGACCACTCAAGCTTAAATAACACATGAAAGCCCAAACATATCCATCATAAGCTTTACCATATAAGCATTTACTGCTGGCTTTGAGGGCTATAGTTTTATATGGTATTGTGTAATGAGGTGTTTGTGTACTGTGGCCACCACCTGCACACTGTACATGCTAATGAAGTGGTTAACAACTCGACACAGATTAAAGAGAGAAAAGGAAACAGTGACTTTATGGTTTCACACACCACAGCATCCTCTTTCACTTGCAGCAACTGTGAGATGTAAGGCTCATCATACTGGTTAGCCAACATAGGATGGTATACAGTGAGGTAATGATGAGGCAGATGGCTAGCTAGCTTACTTCAATTATCTGATGACAACATCTGTGTCCCACGTCTTGAAACAGTTAATCTGACCACAAGATATAATATAACTTAATTAATCAAATTAAATATTACAATATTATTAATATTACAAGTAACGTTAACTCTTCAAATGGCGAACACTTTTTTCTCAAGACAAAAAAAAAATGTTAGTTGCTGCTAGCTAACTAAATCTCCACATAAAATAAGGGTGCAAGCTAGTTAGCCAACTGTGCTCTCTGGCTGACTGAGCGAATCACAACAAACACAGGCAAAACAGACATTTAGAGTGTTTTTACATGGACTACAGCTCGTCAGTTTATATAGCCTACAATATTTACTGCAAGACTGCCTCATAACATTATCAACACCGCTCTACCGGGTAACATTTAAGCTGCAGACAGCTTGAGAACACAAACAAAGCTGACTGATCAAAGCTACTTTAGCTAGCCTGCTAGAAATAGCCTCCAGTTCTGATTACTCACCAACATCTTGGTCAAATGGGTTGGTCGTGAAGAGAGGCATTGCTGGTGTATTGACAACAACCGCGTTCGCCTTCCCCTGTTATTTTCTTTCCCTCTTTGTCTTATTTCATACAATAAAAATGCATAGTAACGACAACTTCATGAATGTCAAATGTAGCTGGCTGGTTCTATTCTACACAGTCACTCCTTCGCCAGACGGCAACAAGCGAAGCATTCTGGGTAATTGAAGCCAACAGCCTCGTGCTAAATAAACTGCTGTCATCAACTGTAATTTGACACTCACAGTCATACAGCTTTTAATGCGTCTGCCTTGATTTTACACTAGAGAAAATGAACCATAAGCTACAAATCGTCCTTGCCGTAAAAAAAAAAAAACAACATGTCATCGTCAGGTGATGGTGATCATGTGACGTTATCTCATCGCGTTGACAACAAAACTGTTAACAGCTGCAAGTAAATGTTGGTAAACAAATGTACATATCATGTCAATTAAATCTCTGTTCCAAGCAGTTATAGGGGATTTCTGTCTGGTATGATGTAGATTATTATAAATGATCGGTGGTGGAAGAAGTACTCGGATCTTTTACTTAAGTAAAAGTAGAAACACCACAGTGTAAAAACACTCAAAATCTTACTTAAGTTAAAGTATAGTATAGTATTAGCATCAAAATATACTTAATGCACCAAAAGTAAAAGTACTCATTCTGCAGAATGGACCATTAAAGAATAATATAGCTAATATCACTGGATTATAGTTAGTGATGCATTAATGTGTAAGCATCACTAATGGTGCCGCTAATTTAAACTACTTTATATACTGCTGGGTATCTTAATCCATAATAATACATCATAATGTATTATTTATTGATTTGTATTTTTTATTAATAATCTGAATCTGCAAAATAACTAGTAACTACTGTTGTCAGATAAATGTAGTGGAGTAAAAAGACTTGATTAGGTGATTTAGGTCACATCATAGATGAGTACTGTTGCCTACTTTGAATTTAATCCTCCAAGTCCAAAAGATTCAAAATGACTTGATCACACTGTTGGACAATATCCACACAAAGTTGAATTTTTCTGTTTGAATGTCTGAAATATATGGTACTGCCATTTTTAATGTTGTTGTGACATGAAATCCCCCTACCTTTTGTTTGATCTCTGATGTCTGATTGTTGTATGTTGGTTTTGTTAATAAAGACATATATAATAAAAAGCTGCAAATAAATTAAAGGATGCAGATGAGCCTGATATCAGTAATGTACCAATTAGGAGTTCCCTTTCTTCTTTTGTTTTATAGACAAATGAATGGCTTTTCATGCCATATCACCTAAATACATTTATTACAATATTTCATAGGACAAAAAGCATTGACTCCACACACAGTTTCTCATTTTATTGTGATCCATAGGAACATGGTAATTTAATTAAGGCATAATGAGCCTTGAGCCACATTACAAACTGCCACTCAGTCTTTAAGTATTATATAAACTGGAAAAAAACATACAACAAACTGATTATGCAAATTATAAACATGTAACATATTTCACATATTGTATTTGGCATAATGAATAAATCATCATATGATGGCTACATTACAAAAATGTACATATTGTTAATGTGTGCCTTATACTGTATAAAACTCATACTGGCAGTCTAAAGTCTAACAAATACTGTCCTTCATAAAACAGCAGCACTGCTCACACTGAGCATCTATTCTCAGAAACAAAACCGGAAAAAAATGACACTGATATTTTAGTTTGTAGAAAGGTGAAATTACACTAGCTTTATTTCTATTTATTATCTGAGTTTGCAGTCATTTGCTGATGGTGAGTGGGTGCTCATCATTTTCCCGGCAGCTTATTTCTAGTCCCAGTTCTGAATCTGTGAAGTCTTTGACAGTATAAAAATAGTTTATAGTACTTTATTAACAACAAAATAATCTGATATAATTTTTTTGTAAGTGTAAAGATTGAAAAGGCAGTTAAGAAATGAAACAATATGAAATTTAATCCCAACCAACAATGTATCTTTTGCGGAATATTATTTACAGATACACCTGTACAAGAGTGGCTGCACCAAATAATGACTTAGTATAGCCTAAATAAATGCCTACATTCTCATGTTTCCTTCAGTACAAACACTAAATCAATACAATTGTGGGCTGGGTCTGTGCATGCTCTGTCTTTTGCACCATACTGTGTTGTAAAGTGCCTTTAAGACAAAGATCAGTCCAAGTCTCAGTGATGCTCGACATCTAGAGCTCCTCCTCATGTCCTTCATTATCCTCGCATCTTCAACCTCAACTTCAGCCTCTTCACCTTTCTCCCAGAGACAGCTCACACTACCTTAGATGGATGCTATAAAACTGGAACTGTCACTGTGAAGAGAACAAGAAAAATAAAACACATAAGGTTTCCAAAGGTTAACACCTTTGTGATGTGTGATGATATGTTATGATTAGTATTAGCAACAATAATAACATAGCTAAATGTGGTAATCTGCAACCTTACTATAATGATGAAGAAACTACACACAGGGGAAAATGCTGACAGACCTTGGATCAATCAGTAACCTGACATCCCTACTAAGTCTGTCACCACTGTCCATTGAAAACAGTAATTTATCTCAAAATCAGTGCTGGGTGACAAGTTTTTTCATTGTTATGAACATTTGTTTCCAAGGTCAAGAATGAGAAGTCCTAGAGGTGCTCAGAATCATGGAAAGTTTGAACATCTACATTTCCATGGCAACTGAGTAAATTCTCCTGATGAGGACCATTCGATATGGTCAAAAGCTCCAGAACAAGAGGACCTTTAGCTGAGATTGTTTTGTCAATGGTCACTGTAGTTTATTTTGAGTCGATCCCATTTACACCATCCTGGTGCTGTAAATCCCAGAACTCACTAGAGCACCAAAAGTGAATGAATCCGCAGCAGAAAGTAGTCCCCAACAAATCTATACTACAATCTACAAGTCTGTTGATATTGAGAGACGAACTGACACATTATTGGTTTTGGTCTTTACTTAGGATTTGTTGCTAATAAGAAAAACATAGAACAGTGCCAGCTGTATCCTTTAAAAACACCCATCCAAATGCGCACACACACATACACACACACACAAACAGGAGATTTCAAAATTCAAAAAGGTCGGATACATAGAAGGTACTGACAGTCAGAGGCACGTTCACAGATGAAACCGATGCGGTCAGTGCAGTAGAAATCATTCCAGTTGGCATTATGTATAAGGCCAGCACAGTCCTCGCCCTCTTCATGGCCATGGGTCCAGTTATCAGGCTGGCCAGGCTTCCACTTCCTGATGGCAACAACACGAACAATATGTATCAAAGTTCAAGCATCACACAAGGTGTTTGTTAGTTACATTCATAGAAGCTTGTTGTTTTGAACAGAATGAAGCAAGGAATTAAGTCAGAAATCACTAAAACACATGAATTCCATTTGCTTGATAACAGATTTCTACATTTGTCGTAAAACCAGTTTGGCAGGTTGACTCACTTGAAAACAGGTATGGTTCCATCCACCCATTTCCAGACATTTTCCTCCTCCCTGTCAGTAAGGCCCAGCCAGAAATAGCCTTTTCCTGCAATTGCATTTCTCACAAATTGCTACGGATAGAAGAGCAAAAGATATTTTACAGGATGATTAGTTCAGGAACTAACTGCGATTTAAAGTTATTTTATAAAATTGTTTGTTTCATTCTTTAGTCAGTGAATGTATTAAAGTAATTATCGGGGGCCAATTTCATTTACCTGTTCCTCATTGTCGTTAATAATGAGCATATGAGATGATATGTTAGTACAAAACTGGTTGGACTCGTCAAAGTTGAGTCTCTGAGACCCGGAGGAGAAGTAATAGCAGCTGTCTCCAAACTTTCTGAACCCAGGTGGGCAACCTGGAATGAATCATTTACAGAATATTACAACATACAGGTTAAATCACATGAATTAGTAAAAATGTTCTTAGAATGGGCCACAGATCTATTTTCTACCCTTATGTAATCATGTAACTCACCAGGCGTTGGAGAAGTGGCGACTGGGGGCTGGACCTGCTGGGACACGGACCCTTCTGGTTCCTCTGCTGGTTTGGGAGGTTTGGGTGGTTTGGGGGGTTCAGGGACCTGAGCGGGCTGAGTGGGCTGAGGAGGCTTTGAAAGTGGAGGACCTGCAGGCGCAGGTATCCCTGGTAGCCCTGGAGGACCTGGAGGGCCTATGGGTCCAACAGGCCCACGAGGCCCCTCCAATCCTGCAGGTCCTGCTGCTCCTCTGGGCCCCTGTGGCCCTTGTAGTCCTGGTATTCCTGACTGTCCATCCCTACCAGGAAGCCCCTGAGCCCCAGGATCACCTTTTTCACCAGGGTTTCCAGGTCGACCTCCAGACCCTCTCGATCCTTTAGCACCAGGAAGACCCCGAGCACCGGCTGTACCCTTTGGACCTGTTGCACCTGGTGGTCCAGCAGCACCTTTCTCTCCTTTAGGTCCCACCAACCCTGGCATCCCTTTGTCTCCTTTATCACCCTTTTGTCCTGACTGGCCCACTGGCCCCTGGGGACCCTTGTCACCCCTGGGGCCCCTTGGACCTGGTGGTCCTGAAGTATAATATCAGCAGATGAGTGGACTATATGTGTCAGAATGTACTGTTACAGTTGAGGTCTCAACATGTTTCATAAGGAAAACATACCATTTATTTCTTGAGTACTAGAGAACGCAGAGGTATAATCCTAGTCATACTCCAAATTCTTAGATATGGTTCTTTTGGATCTAAATCCTTTCATTGCATGGAGGCCAACATTTGGAGCAGTTTACCAGATGATGTGAGATACTGAATTATTACAGTTTTTATAAACAGGTGTAAAAAATGTATTGAAGAAAATGGAAGGAGTAATGGGTAAATGTACTTGTTATTTTAGTAAAAATGTACTATCAATTTCCAGAGTAATACCTACAATTATTCAATCTGCATGTCACAATTTTCTCTTATATTTGGACAAGTGTGTTATGTCCATGTTGTTTATGACACACACCAAGTACGTCCTGTTCTCTTACCTTGCAGGATGGTGAAGTTGGTGATGATCTGTGAGTGCTTACTGTCCACCAGCTTCATCTCCTCCATCACCATAGAGAGGTTGCTGACCTCTTTGTCCAACCTGGCTGTCAGCTCATCTTGCTGGGCTCGCAGCTCTTTGCTATCTGCCTTGGCCTCTGTCACACTAGTGTTCAGCCCCAGTAACAGGTCTGAATGTCGCATTACTGTCTCAGCGCAGGACCTCAGGCCATTCAGGTCGGAGCTGATGGCACCTAGGAGCTGCGAGGCAAAGCTCACGTTTCCGGTCACACGGTCCATGTCATTCTCATGTCTGTCTAATCGTGCTTCCATCTCATCAAACTTAGATGAGGTGGCGTTATCGTGGTCTCTCTGGTGGTCCATCAGCTCACGCAGGCTCTGGTCATGCCCCTCAGTGAGAGCTGAGGTGTTCTGGATCTGGCTGGCTAGTGTGCTGAGCTGAGCCCCCAAGTCATCCAGAGCTTCTCCATTGGACCGGGCCAGGGCTGAGTTGTTGGCTGCCAAAACCTGGAGGTTCTGGACCTTTTCCTTTAGCCACTCTGTGTCAGCCCGGGTCTGCCTGGCTGTCTGCTGCAGACCCTGATAGTCATTCTTCAGCTTCTGCACTGCCTGGCCTGCGTCTTCGACCGTCTTCTGCAGCGTGCCGAGCAGATTACGCTGCTGGGACTGGCTGATGTTTAGTGCACTGATGCTAACCTGGGTCTGGCTCTGCTCTTTGACCTGGCCCTGTATCTCTGACTGGAGCCGTGCAGTGTCTGTCTGGAGGTCGTCAATCATGCCACTGTAGGAGGCCAAGGTCTGGTTGACTCCACGCAGTGAGGCAGCGTTGCCTTGCAGAAAACTCTGCAAGGAGACATGGCCGTTTTGCATGTCATCTCCTGTGATCCGAAGTTCATCCAGCATGTCCTTGTTTCTGGTTGCCCTGACAGCAATATCATTCAGTTGGTTCTGTAATGCTTCCAGATCTGACTTGAAAGTCTTGATTTCACTTGCGGCATTAACTGACTTTTCTCCTGTCTGATCATCTGAAAAGGTGACACACAAAAATATCGATGTTAATAAAAATTAAAAAAACCTCCTTGTACACAGCATTCAAAATTTACAGATATTGTAGGTTAAAACTATCCACATTTGATATCTAATCTTGTGTCAATGAGACATACCTAGTTTCTTTAAGTCTGTCTCCACAGCATCGATCTTGCCTCCATAATTCTGCATGCCCTCTGTGACATTGTCCATTCTCTGGACCACTGACAAAAGAGGAAAGAGAAGGTGTAATGTAAATAGATACATACAGAATACACACGTTTAAAAAGCAACTATGCAAGATAAATAGACATTATTATGATACTGATGCAGTATTTTCCCTTACTGTTTGGTAAGAGGAACACCTTACACAACCATAGATACTAAGACACTAAAACAGGAAGTGCATTTCCTGTGGAATGTAACCTTCTATTGACTATAGAGGTCTATAGGAGATACAATAGATAGATGCAACCTTGAGTACTTTTACTAAAGTACTGTACTTAAGTATTCCTTAGGTACTTGTGCTTTACATGATTATTTCCAATTTCCGCTACTTTATACATCTACTCCATGACATTTCAGAGTACTAAATGCTTCACTTTTCAGATTAAGATTTTACATAAAAAAACATAATCAGCTTGCAAAATATGATGCACTGTTGATTTCTTACACAATAATACATCAGTAATAATAATCCAATATATAATAATATAACACTGGCAGGAGCCATTCTTCTGCTTAATGAGTACTTTTACTTCTGATCACTTCAGTAAATGTTGCTGATAATACTTACATACTTGTACTTTGGAAGGTTTTTGAATGCAAGACTTTTACTTGTAATGGAGTAAATTTACACAGTATTGCTGAGTTTACTTCAGTAAAGAATGTGACTTCTTATTTGATAAATAGATCCCATTAAACCTTAACATGTAAACAGAGAAGTTACTCAGCCAAGATGATTTTGAACAGCAGAGGGTGCTGCTGTATTCATTTCTCTACAGTGAATAACTGGAAACACAAACAGCAATTCTGAACACAGGATGTTGAACAGGGTGAAGAGTTTCCTAAGTTATTTTGTAACTGGGCAACTGTGTATCTGTTGATCAATACAAATCTCAATTTTCAGAGTACATTCACAAATTCCACTTCATGAGTATAAACAATGTCAAACACGTAACAAATACCACACTAGTACACTCTAACTCTGGTTCCACTTTCTTTTTCCTCACATCTGCAACAAGAGTCCATCTCCTCTCCTGCTCCATGGTTTGTTTTTCTGTCGGTATGTGGCCGTCTAAAAACTGCACTGGAAAACATCCTAAGCTTTCAGCTGTTATCATTCCAGTGTCCTGTTGCACAAAAGTAGAATTAAGACATCCGGGATAAATGACTCAGCTGAGCTCAATAAAGCCAAAACATGTGCGTCCAGGCTTAATTGGTTGCACAAAGACCAAGCCAGGATGAGCAGACACGGATTCATTAAGCCAGGTGAAACCAATCCTGGATAGGTGCGCGCTCACGGCTCACTCAAATAGACCCCGCCACAGATCACAGATTAACTGATTTACCATGGCAACTAGAGCCGCGTACTTTTCCCCGTCGGAAGCACAAATCCTCATGGAGGCATACGAGGAGGTAAAAGATATAATTAAGAAGAAAGGCAACACCGCCACAGTGATAAAGCAAAGAGAAAAAGCGTGGCAAAGTATTGCAGACCGCCTGAATGCGTAAGTAGTGCACAATTACACACTCACCGCTCCGCTGAAACATCACAATTACAAATCAAATATTTAATTCACATCTCCAAAAACGCAGTTGTACTGTAATTATGAAACGGTTAAATTTTTTATTGAAATGCACTGCATATATGAGTGAAATTGTGTAACGTAACTCCATCACACTGTATAAAGCTATGATATATTATTATTAAAGCCTTACATTATTATTTTACGTTACTACGCTCAGTACGGTTTAATCTTAGCCGTTGTACTCTGCTTATTATGTTGTCCACCGGTTTTTGTGTTTCCCCTGCTTTTATTAATGTAAAGCAACTTTGACAGAATGAAACAATTGTGAAAAGTGCTATATAAATAAAATTTTCTTGAATACATAGATGAGCTATAATAATAATCACTTTAATTTATATAGCGCCTTTCAAAGGACCCAAGGTTGGTTGCTCACTGCACTGCAAAAATGTCTTTCTTACTTAGTATTTTTGTCTTGTTTTCAGTCAAAAAAATATCTAAAAAAATCTTAAATATTTTCTAGAGCAAAATAACCTAGGAAAATAAGCAAAAAACTCTGCCAGTGAAACAAGAGAACTTTTCTAAAAGTAAGTGTTTATGGAAAAAGTAAACTTATTTCAAGAGAATTTTTCTTATTATATTGACAGATATTTAAATTTTTTGCTTGTTTTAAGCACACATTTACTTGAAGTTTATATTTTTGGTCTAAACCTATACTTATTTTGCTAGGTCATTTAGAAAATCAAGAAAATACATCTTTAGAGTTTTTTTTTTTTTTTATATATTTTTACTGAAAACAATACAAAAATACCAAGTCATTTTTGTCAGTGTGACTCCATTAAATGTTCTTGTGATAAAGAATGTGTGTGTGCGTGTGATGTAGATTAAACATGAACGGGCCAAAGCGGACATGGCAGCAGGTCAAAATCAAATACAAGAACATTCTGCAGAATGGTATGGTCCCTGACTAATATTTAACAAAGCACAAGCATATATTGTACCCAGAAGGTGCCTGCTCACACATTGTCTGTACTGTTTTAGCAGTGAAAAAGAATACCCACAGACAAGGCACGGGTGGTGGGTCACCAAAGGCTGACCTTACCCCAGCAGAGGACATGGCCTTGGAGCTAAATAAAGGCAGGCCCGTCTTAGAGGGGATCCCTGGGGGGAAAGAGACGAGCATAGGTTCCTCCCAAGATGCCACCCGCTTCATTCAAGGTATGTCCTTCCATCTCTACATGGAATACAACCACATTCATATTGAATCAATTTGGACTGTCTGACTTTGGTTTACCTATTGCCTTGCAGTGTCTGGAAGCACTGTGTTCCTGTTAGAGCCACCAGCACAAGCACCAGGCGATGCTGATCCAGTGAGTACTCCATCAAAGGCATACTGTAGGCCTGGCATGTCTTGTCTACTAGCTTCAATATGAATCCGATTAAATGTGATAGGGTGAAAGCCCCAGTGCAGCAGCAACAGCACATGATGGAGACGATGATGAGGAGAGACCATCTCTGTGGATTCCAGAAGGCATGAGGTATCATGTTAAGACTGTGAAAGTACTATTTACTCTACAATGGTGAGAGTCCTCATCAAAATCAAAAATCTAATTTCTTTTACAGGACCCAGATGCTATACAGTGGGAAAACCAGCCTGGCAACATAGTGCGTATTAATAAAAGGACACCACATCCTGCCAAATTCCAGCTGCGCTAATTGTATTGTGTTCACAGAGCTCACAAGCTATCAGAAAGTTGTATGGCAACCACCTCCGCGCCAAATAGAACTGGCAGACATAGACATTCAGTACAAGAAGAAAAAGATAGAAAATCTTGCACTGGAGTCCGAAATAAAAAAGAGGACAATTAGGAAACTGGACCTTGAAATAAAAAAACTTGAGAGGGAGGTGAGATATGCCTTCAATGTACACTGTATGCTAACTGTAACACAAATGTATTAATCATTATTTTTCTTTCCTCCCCCAGCTCCAAGAAGATGACACAGCTCAAAATAAAAATTAGGTATATTCTCGTAAAGTCAAGTGAGCCATGACATATGAGCTCTTATTGTGAGCACACAGGACGGTGGCATCTTTCTAAGGTATATTTTATTTTCACAGCAATCAGTACAACCAAGTCATCGTTATAAGGCACCAGCCTCTTTTGCCCACCCCCCCAGCACCAGGTGTGGCCACTAGCCTATATGAAGGCCCAAAATTGTGTGTTCCTTTCTGCTCTGACAATGGCATGCCCATTCTTGCGAGATGTGGTGGATGAAGAAGCACTTGTGCTGAGGAGAGCCTTCAGGCGAGAAAGGGTCTTCAGGGACCGGTTGGACCCACTGGCCTTCCCTGATGACCATCTATATGAAAGATACAGGTTTTCTGCAGATGGCATCAGGTATCTATGCAGACTACTGGGTCCCAGGATTAAGCACCGCACTGCACGGAGCCATGCACTGAGTGTGGAGCAAATGGTTTGTGTGGCCTTGCGCTTTTTGCTAGTGGAGCCTTCCTGTACTCAGTGGGGATGCAGAACAGCTGAACAAGGCCACAATTTGCCGCACAATAAGGAGTGTGTGTCTGGCTATCAAAGCATTAGCAGATGTCTTCATCTCCTTCCCTGGCCACAGAAGACTCTGTGACATGAAAGAGGAGTTCTATAGGATTGCAGGTAAGAGGATCTACAAATTACAGGACAACTGTTAACACATAGTAGGATACTCATTACTTTGTGTGACAGGTTTCCCCAATGTCATTGGTGCAGTGGACTGCACACACATAAGGATAAAAGCCCCCTCAGGTGCCCATGAGGCCGATTTTGTGAATAGGAAATCCTTTCACAGCATTAATGTTCAGGTGAACATAACTTTTGATATTGTCCATTGACGAACACTCTGCATTGCCAATGATGTGCACTGATTGGTGTAATATTCCTCATCTTATGATTTCAGATGGTCTGCAATGCTGACTGTGTGATCAGCAATGTTGTGGCAAAATGGCCTGGCTCAGTCCATGACTCCAGAATCTTTCGGGCCTCTGAAATCTATCAGTGCCTATCACAAGGTAAGCCACACAACCCCTATTTATAACCATCATGGCTGTGTCAAGAATATCACTGTGTTTATGAGGTAGTAATGATGAGATTTTGTGTTGACAGGTGAATTCTCTGGTGTGTTGCTGGGAGACAGGGGGTATGGCTGCCAGCCTTTTCTCCTGACACCTTTCACAGACCCCAGGAAGCACAGCAGGCCTACAACCATGCCCATGCCAGGACCAGGGCCAGAGTTGAAATGACCTTTGGCCTCCTGAAGGCACGCTTTCACTGCCTTCACAAATTAAGGGTCAACCCTGTTAGGGCATGTGATATTACTGTGGCTTGTGCTGTCCTCCACAATGTGGCCTGCCTGAGGAAGGAGAGGGCCCCCAGAGTGCCACCAGCCATGGACTGGGACAATCCGGCAATCTTCCCTGATGACGACAGTGGTCGGCTGCTGAGGTGACCAATATGTGTTGAATTATTTTAGTTAGTATGTGTGCTTTCAATTTAGGTAAAAAATGTCCTGCTGTGGCAGAGGAAATAGGGGTTTTTGGGTTGGTTTTTTACGAATTTGGCCTCTTATGATGTTTGTGCGGTATACTGTGTGTAATACAAGGCTGCAGGGAGGCTACTGCATCCATTCATTTGTCTGTTCAGTTGATGTGTATGGATTTGTCCTGCATTTATTTTAGTGTGCAGACATGCAGGGTGTGTTATATACAGACCTTTGAATGTGTATGTATCATTTTGTATAATATGCTTTGATTCTGTGCTTTCCATCTTGTAGAGTCACTGTGACTTCAGTTTGAAAGGAGCTGATAGTTTACCTGCTTTGTTTTGTCCTTATTCAATAAAGGAACATAATGTTACACATTGTGTTTTTATATTCATATGGAATGTGTATTTGTTTATATGACAGAGTACTAGGGCCCCACTGAGGAAAAAGGATAAAGTCATAAATTTATGAGGCTGGTTCTTTCTGCAGAAAAGCAACATATTCTTTTTACAGTTTTGATAGTTATGACAATGTGATACTTCATATTCTGGCACATCAGCATGTCTTTGTTTATGAAACCATACTGAAGTACAATTTCACGAAATGCCCCACATCTGTCATTTTAACAACTGTCCTCCTTTAAAACAACTGGTTACAATATTATGACTTGTCTTTTTTTTTTTTCCCTCTGTGGCCCTAATATTCTATCATTTTATATATAGCCTTATAGTCTATTGGAAACTGTAAATTATCTAATGATAGCAACATCATCTAAAAATCATTATTTATCCAAAATGATTGAAATTAATGATCACAAACGTTTAAATAATGACAGTGGGTCTAGTTATATGTGATAACAATGTATAGTGAGCAGTGAAATAACTATTGGTTTCCATTTGTGGCGACTGCTGACTGACATTAGGGATGAGATTAAATAGATCCTGGAATTTAGCCTGGTCTGGAGCAGGCTAGCTCCACAGAATAAATCTCCATGGTAATTTATACCATAACATATCCTCCTGCACCCTATCCAGCTTTAGTGCAACCGGATTAGGGATCAATTGAGCCAGGATCACCAAGATATCCTGGCTTAATCCCTTATCCTACTTTTGTGCAACAGGCCCCAGAAGTGACAAAAACACAAAACAACAACATGCACTTGGGACAAACAAAAACACATAGGTCCAATTTCAAAGAGTTGGGAGCATGCTGTCTCATCTCCTTCTCTTTCCCTCTAAAATGCTAATTTCTTTATCTTTTTGAGTACCTTCAAGAATATTATATTGCTACAGCACTGAGACCGGCCCTTGATAGTAGTGACAAAAACAGAAATGCCTGCCACACAATATTCCTCCCTGATGTCTAACATACCTTCTTATTTCTTATTCCACTCTTTTAATCTTTCACCCCCCCACCCCCCCACCCCACCACCACCACCCCCCACCCCACCACCACCACCCCCCACCCCAATCCTGTATTGGAAAAGCATTACGAGTTATATAAGCTTGCTAATTTGAGTATGGCTTATTGGCTGCCTATTGTGACCCAAGTTATGAGCCATACTTGAGCGGTTACCCAACATGAGGCCAAGCAGATTAATGCTGATCAATGCTGCAGAAGCAGATCACAGCAGGTAACGCAAACAATGCTTTTAACTTTTAACAAAATGGGTAATTTGGAGGGCCAAGACCAAGAAACATCTTGATTAGTGCAGTTTGCTGGTAAACTACAGTATAAGCTGTTTAAAGGGTGCAGAAGAGAAAAACACAACACAGAACCCAGCGTACACTGGTTTCTTGCAACCTCTAACTATTTTGGACACTTGCAGCCATTTGTGAGTCAACCTGTGGTTCATGAGACAACAAATTGCTACTATGCCATAAAAACTCCTCTGGGCTGTTAAGCCAGGGTAGTCGCTGCATGGTCATCTGGTAGACATTAGAGCCAAACCATCAAAATCACATGGGTTCCAAACTAACACAGATCCAAAGCTGGAAACCCAAAACAGTCCTGACAGCACTAACAAGGCATGATTCAGATTTAGATCTGTATTTGTAGACCATATTTAAAATAAAGTCATCGTCTTCTGTAGCAGGTGGGCTTCAATATTTTGCTCAAGGATATTTTGACAGGTTTTCTATGATTGATTGGGGTCACAAATGTGTAAGATTGACAATACATAAAGTGCATTCCATATTGATGGTGCCTGCGATAACTGGAATTCCTTTCTGTGTCTATTTAACATCATTTCCTTGGTTCAAAAAGGGAGGAACAGGAAAAATGGGCTGCAGTAAGGACAATGTTGCACAACAGATGTGTTTATAGTCTCAAGCTATGGCTAATCTCCGAAATATATAAATAATACTAAAAATAATAAAACTTTTATAGCACTTATCAAAACAAAGTACAAAGTACTTCACAACAAGAGAAATAAAATACCACAGTGAAGGATGAAATATAAAATACATAAAATACACAAAAGCAATAAAATAAACAGCCAGTTCAGGTAAAATCAGGATATGCTTTCTGATAAAAATGTGTTTTGAGAAGAGACTTAAAAGAAGACACTGACTCAGACAACCTAATTTCTTCGGGCAAGTTGTTCCAGAGCCTCGGGGCCCTGATGGCAAAAGCTCTGTCCCCCTTAGTTTTCATCCTGGACTCAGGAACAGACAGAAGACCCCTATCAATTCAATGGAGAGTAAACAATGGATCCTGTCAAGGGAGTCTCTTCAAGTGGTAAATCTTAGGCTAAACATTCTGATTTGGACTTGGTTGGATTTAGTTTCCAGTGATACGACCTGTTGACTTTCATCAAACCTCAGAGAGAAAGACAAAGGCAGAGGGCGATTGTACATGACGAAGGAAGTAAAGGGAAAATTTGCTAAAAATAGAGTTTACATATTTTCATTGTGATATTTCATTTATGGTGTTTTTAAAGAAAATTATCGACAAATATCTCTCTATAAGTATCTCTCTATGCTGACAATAAGAACATCAAAACTTGAATTGATAATTTTACCAGGAGACCCTTTTGAAGTTTTTAATCAAAAGAGACAAGATAACAAGACTAATATTCTACAGCCGTGCTGGCAACTCTTGAGGGTGTTGATACTTTGAGCTAAATGCTAAAGTCAGCTTGCTAAACATGCTTACAATGACAATGTTAACAGGTTGATGTTTAACAGGTAATGTTTACCATGGCCGCAATCTTAGTTTAGCATGTTAGCATGCTAACACTTTCTACTGCAGGTTTTTGGTCTTAAACATAAAAAGTTTTGGACAAAAATTTTTGACCTGATCATGGTGCTAGATGAAAAGTCAGTAGGATACATCCTCTGGGGACATTGAATCTATATACAAAATGTAATGGAAATCTATCCAATATTTGTCAACACTTGTCAGTCTTGAAAGTTTAGGGCCAATGATGCACATTTCTATCCCTAGAGCCCTAAAGCTAGCGTGGCTAAAAACAACAGAAGGTTGGTATAAAATAAGATATCTAATACCTCATTGATGCCTTAAACATGTACAATTTAAGACTTTCTGACTATTTAAGAACCATTGGATACTAGTAGGTTGTAAAAAAAGTGGACTTGTGAAAATGAATCAAGGCTGTGGGTTTAAAACCCATCTTATCATTGTCTTATTTGAGTAATTTTGCATTGAATGTAAGACTGAATGTACTTGGATTTGTGTAATGTGACCACAGCTTTAAATCTGTACTATGGAGGTCAAGGTTCAGAAACATGAAAAACTAAATAACTTAACTAAGTATTACAATTTATGACTTCAGTTTTGACTTACCTTTGTATCCGAGGACAGCCACTGCTATGGTGAGCAGGGCACACAGCACATAGAGCAGTGCAATAGCTGCCCTCAGTGCCCAGTCATTTTTACACTTGGTGCACTCCGTACCTTCCTGAATTCCTGCAACATACAACAGAATTTGTGTCACAAATCAGTTTTCAGTATGCACTAAGTCTGCTTCATCCTAGTATCAGAATACAATGTTGAGAAGCAGTAGTAACTCTAGATATTGTGCAACTGGAGCAGTGAGTTAACAAAAATACACCAAAGGTTTTCATTCAAAAATGAAATCACATGTTTTTTTCATTTCATAACTAAGTTTAGTACTGAATGTCTAAAGTGGGACACACTGTGCCTTTCTTCAGCCAAATATCAATTGAAAACACTTGCTTTCATGAATAGGTAAGACGACTCACTATGAAACTTTAAAAACACTGCACATGTGTTAGCCATAACAGAGAAACCAAAACAAAACAGTACCATTCCACTTCTGCGTCATTCCTCATTGCTATCCAACCTAAAACCACAGTGCAGTGAAAAGTTTGGTCATTCATGTCACAGATATTCAGTAGTCTAACTACGTCCTGAAAAACACCAACAACATGTGATACATTGCTAAACACTGTACTATAGGCAGGATGTTTACTTGACTTCATTGGAACTGACCAAGTAGCCTCTGGCAAGCAGAGTGAGAGGGCAGCTTGGCAATAAAGATCTTTCTGCAGATGGAACAAACTTTAAATCAGATTATACAGAAGAAATTTATAGAAGAAATTTGTAGAAACCTGTAACACTTCATCAGACAGGATGTCATGGTTTTGGATTTTTGCTCTGTTATTTCCTGTTTTATTTTGTAATATTCTGCCTCCCTCTTGCCCTCTTGTGTCTGGTAGTTTTGCTTCCTGTATGTGATTGCTGTGATTGTTCTCACCTGTTTCAACTGGTTTCATCTGTGTCTCGTTGTCTCCCCTCCCTGGGTGTATTTAAGTCAGAGTGTTTCCTTTGTTCAGTGTCAGATTGTTGTTGAACCTGGTGTCAAGTGTTCAGGTTTTTGTTGTGCATGTTTTCTTGTACTCATTGTGTGTCTCTGGATTTTTGCCTTCTCCCTGGATTTATTTGCCTGTTTGGACTGGTTTGCTGATCTCTGCCTTCCTGATTACCCTTGTAAACATTGTTAACTCCATTAAATCCTTTATCTGCACCTACTATGCCTCCTACTCTGCGTTTGGGTCCCATTCTCTATTTTCACCTGCTTGACACTAAATGTAATACAGGAAGGTTATAAAATAAATAGCCTGAGCAAAAACAGAAGTTTAAAATATTTGATTGTCTTAATATCAAATTTGCCTTAAGATTTGGCAGTGGTGAAGTACATCTACTCAGGTACAGTACTTAAGTTCAATTTTGAGATACTTATACTTGACTCTTTCTATTTTAGGGTATTTATACTTCTACTCGACTACAATTCAAAGGGAAATATTGCCCTTTTTCCTCCACTACATTATGATTTTACTTACAAAACATGTGTACTTGGAACAGTTTATAAAATATGATGCATTATTATAGATTAAACTATCCAACAATATATGAAGCAAATAAAATGAGCCCCACCTTGACAAACTCCAAAATGTAAACTTTGGTTTATTAAAACTTGGGTATTTTCGCTCTGGCTCAGAGCATTGTACTCACTTGAGTAATTGCTAAGATCTTGAAACAGCAAGTCAAGGTTTTCAACATGTCCCTGTGCACCAATCATTTTGCCATTTTGCACTGCATTAAAATTCTGAAATTATCTTCATGTTATGTAAAATAAATACATGTTTTCTTGATCACTATGCTTCTGAATATGTTATAAAGATTATGCTGAACCACTGAGCCTAAATTCTCTTTTGACAGATTAAAGTCTAGTAGACAAGAAAAGCAGATAATGCCTTTGGGTCATGTCATCCTCTAAAGCGCCAGGCTGTGGTCAAAACATGTCCCTTGGAATTTTGGGTAGATCTATTGTTTCCACTGTGGGAAGCTACAAAAATTCTTTAGCTGGACTCACATCTTCCTATGACTGAAGTGTATCAGAGGCCTTGCTCTGTCCCTTTAAGTCACGTCACACGTGATGGGACTCAATGTGTAGCCAAAAGAGGCTCCATCCTTCCAAGTCAGTGGTGGGCCAGGACCACCAGAGGGGTACTGGGGGTTTGGCCTCTCAGCTTTGGACCCACACATCTGTGCAAACATCAAGTCTGACCACCTCAAAGGGGCCCAGCCGTGGACCCAGACATGGATATACAGGCCACTGTTGTCCTTATATGTGCTGAGAGCCTCATGTTGGGATTCAGTGTGGAGAGCTCCATCAGAGAAAGCCACCCCCCCGGTCCTAACCACACACTGCTTAAAGGACAACATCACACCATGTAAACAAGCAGCCGACTGTCTGCAGGTTCTGGGTCAAGAGCAAATCAAGGCCGGTATTTCTGTGTTCATTAGAATATGAACTCGACTGTAGTGGCTGTATCATATGTGTGTTCCTCGTGGTTGCAAGGTCACTGAATTTCAAATACTTTCTCAGAGTCAAAACCCTTTCACTCACTTTGTTTCAATAATTAACTTTTCTACAAACCCCCCACAACTAACATACAAGAACAGACTCTTGTACGTGCAATCTCCCCACATACTTTTCATACTAAACTAAACTGTATCTCAGATTGTGTGATTAAAAATAAAAGCATGAATCTTAAAAGCAGCCTTATCGTGACCTTGACATGACCATTACTGTCATCAATCTGCATTCTGAGACTACTGATGACTGGACTTATTTTCAGGCTTAACATGTTTGTTTAGATCCATATTGGTGTGTCAGCACATTGTTACACCTTCTGTATTCTTACTGGTTACTGAGTGTTGACAGAATTGTAACCACATTTTAACACTATTCAAACTATACACAACTAGGGTACTTTAGGCTAATTAATTACACTACCAGAACAGGCACTTCAGCAGCTGTCTCACTCCCCCGGTTAAACTTGGCCATCATGAGAATAATTAAGTCAATTTATATAGAGATCATTTTAAACCTTAAAGCCAAACCTTAAGTGTAACAGACAACATAAAAGTAATCATGATATCACGCTATGTGAGGAACTGTGAACAGCCATAAAATGATGAGTCTTAAAGGGAAACGCCACCAATTTTACACATCAAAGGCTGTTTACAAGTCTTGGGGTGTACTACTGAGACAGGATTTAAAAGTTGCAATACATGGGGAAGACCTAACAACTGTATTTTACAAATTGTTCTATAGTGAGGTGGCAGGAATGGAAAATGCTCAATCACCTTTGGATTCTGACTTGAATAATGGATGTTTAAGCTATTTGCCCGTCATGGGAAACATTTGTCTATGATGTTAAAATCCTAACCAAAGATGAAAGTGCTTTAACTATCAGGACTTTAAATGCACAAGTGGTCTCTACGCAAACTTTAAAGTTCCTAAAGTTAACACACAGTCACTATCTGGTATATACTGTGCTGCAGACCCTGGTAGAGACAGGTTACATACAAACCACTGTAACTGTCATGTTTTCACAGCAATGATGCTTCCACTGAACTAACATGGAAATTCATTCTGGGCAGAGCAGCCACTAGCTCCTTCCAGGGTCGCAACATTTTCCAACTGCTTGTCACTGGAGTGTTTTCTGTTCCCCTCTAAGGGATTTTGCTTAAACAACAATTCTGTCAGTGATGTGGCACACAGTAATGACGAAAAGCAAATGCTTCCAAGGTAGCGGCAGTATTCTGTTACATAGAATCCAGAAAGAAAATAAAACTCCTGGGTTTCTAAATCCATCCTTAATGTGGGCCAAGTAGTTCTTGCAAATACTTTGATGGCTTGTTTTGTCATAACTACATCCATAGGGGATGTTAAAGTATGTTAAGGTGATCATGGAAAAGTATAGTAAACATTTATGACACTGAGCTGTCTATTATCCTGAAGATGATGATGATAACCAAAGCATGTTATAGCAAAGTCTTGAACAATTTAAAAACATGATGTACAATCTTATCTTTTCAAGCTAATTCCAAAGGTCATGAAAAATATATGCTCAATTTTGATAAAAGAAAATCAAATAGAGCCTTAAAATCCAAAAGTCACCATCATTTCTTCTTTGCGTGTACTGCTTACTCAGTTCTGTGGTACCCCCCCATGATGTACCTCATTAGTCAGTGTGTCATGTTTGATATCCAAAGGTCCATGGTGACTTCTTGCTGTCGACGCATAAACTACCACAGTACATAAACATGCTGATGCATACATGTCATGAGCTGACTGAAAACACATTGCTAAACCAAATGGCCCGGTGCAGAACATGGGAGGACTGAGCCTGTTGAGAGTTGAGAAGCTGGACGGCAGCCAGGATGTCCCAATCAACAAGCTGGAATCCAGCCAGATTATCCCAAGAGGTTAATAAATGCCAGAAAAGCCTAGAAAGAGCAGGGGTACTGTAATGTGGAGAATACTGTATACATATTATTGCTGTCAAGTGAGAACCATGTATCTCCAGTTTTTTTTGTATTTACATCATTATTTATGGGCTGAGTTTATGGACCAAGACAAAAAAATTTTTTTCCAAAAATCCATGGGCATTTATCTCAAAACTACTTTTTAGCCATGCTAGCAGCGTGGCTCTAGTGATTACATTGTTGGTCTGTCGGTCAGTTCACCACTTGACTGACATATCTCAGCAGTTGAATAGATTAACATGAAATTTGCGACAGACATTCATGGTGTCTAGAGGATGAATCCTAGTGACTTTGGTGATCCCCTGACTTTTACTCTAGTGCCACCATGAGGCTGACCTTTATGGTTTTAAGTGAAATATATTTATAACTATTTGATGGATTGTTATGATATTTGATACAGACATTCACGTACCCCTCGGGAGTTTTAATAGCTTTGGTGATCCCTAACATCTAGCGCCATCATCAGTTGCAGAATTTAATTTGTCAAATACTTTGTTTAATGAACAAAATACCAGCAAAATACCTCATCTGTACTTCATATACAGTGCTAGCAAATATTAGCATGCTAGCACACTAAACTAAGATGATGAACACAGTAAACATAATACCTGTTAAACATTAGCAAGCATTGTTATTGTGAGCACGTTAACATACTGAAATAAGCAGTTCGCTCAAAGTACCGCTGTGCTGAAGTATAGCCTCACAGAGCTGCTAGCGTGGCTGTAGTCTTGGTAAAATCCTTTCTGACAAGGACACTATTTGAAGAAACATTTGCCAGTAACAGTATGTAATTTGTGCAGCTTTCACATTGGTCAGATACAGTACATTAGATGCTCTAGAGTTATCTATGTTGGTACTGATACTAAGACGAAGTTATAGTCAGTTGTGGTTTGTCTTTATCATTGTTATTTAGCTCACTGTTGTGAAACTGAAGGGCAGAGACAGAGAAACAGAGGGACAACAAGAAAAGACGCAGAGAGAGATGGGGGCAGTCCAGTGTCGTGTCTGTAAAACAGCTGTATTTCATTTGGACTCTGAGTCAGTCAAAGAAAAAAATTCTCCACACTTATTCCCTTATTCCATGTACCTGCCATTAGACATGCCTGTATGCCCCGTCTCACTCCTGGCTGGCAGTGGAAACTTCCATGGTAACACAAAGAAAGCCTGTACAGACTAGAGCCTTTTTGTGTGAAGACCCTTTGTGCAGAGTGTTAATACTATGTTATATACAGTAACTGGGTGATAACCACAGGAATTCGTTCACTTGATAGCCTTACATTTTGTGTTATATGACAGCTGACGGATTATAGTGCTGCTAAATGCGGCATTTTCGTCTCACATTTCCAGAGGGAACACACATATTTAGTTGTTATGCTACTGTGTGGTATTTGTCTACACAAGTACAAACTGTCAAAACTACAATTACATCTAATTGTGGCTCAAGTTACAGTTTGTAATTCCATAATCAGCCGTGTACTGAAACAATTTGGTTTAAAAATTGCTTCAACATATCAAAACACACACAAATAGACACACAAAAATGTATATAAAACAAATATATACTGCAATGGATCACTGAGGATGAAATACAATTTTCAGACAAAACAGTTTCGAAAAGGTTTTTTTTTCATTCCTGAGACAAATTAAATTGAGTTGTGAGTTAATTTGCCTCATTAAAACAATCCACTTGAATAAAGATTTTCAATAAATGTGTAATTTAGTGTGTAAGACATGTAATTCTGCTGTCATGGTTATCCATAAGATTTCCAATGGAGGCATCCATTCAGAAATATTTCATAGTACACATGATCCACATTCATGATATTTCAAACTATTACTCTACTTGTGACCCTTATGGCCTTAGTGGGAACATGGGATCTGAGCAGTTCAACCAAAGAGAGATTTTTCTTCTTTGATTTATATTATTTGGAAGATGTTTAGAGGCCTGAAGGGGTGACAGTATCCAGTATCCATTACATGAAAAAAGCAAAAAGTAGACAGGGGAAAGGTAAACTGACTGAGAGTCTACAGCCATGCTAGCGGCTCTGTCAGGCTCTCCTTAGGCACAGCAGTGCCTTGAGCTAAATGCTAACATCAGCATGCTAACATCCTCACAATTACAATGCTGACATGCTTTGTTTATCAGGTAAAATGTTTACCATGTTTCCCATATTAGTTTTTTGTGTTAGCATGCTAACATTCGCTGATTAGCACTAAACACAAAGTACAGCTGAGGATGATGCGAATGTCATTGGTAGCACTGGACAAACTGAAATTTTGACCTGATGATGAAAAGATCACCAAAGTTATTACAATTCATTCTGAGGGGGACATGAATGTATGTATGAAATTTCCATGCTGCTAGTGTGGCTATAAAGGAAATTTAAAATAAATAAACATATGTTTTCCCCTTCTTTTCCCTTTAATGATCTGGTGACCCCTCGGATTTATCTTGGCTTATCTTATCTTATCTTATCCTGGCCCACCGGTTGGGAACCAGGGCTTAAGACAATTCGTTTTTCTCTCCAGAGTTTAGTTTAGTTACTTCCTGTCAGCAGTTGAGTCCCTGTTCTGCACTTTTATTTTTTTGGTAAATAAAGTGACTTAATTGATTGATGGTCTTCACTTTTGCAATACTCTGCAATTCAGACAGATAAGACTGATGTAATTCTATTTATGTATCTTTCCTAGTGCAGCTTGGGCTTGAAGAAGTGGAGAACCTTTAACTGAGCTAAGAAGGTGCGCTGGGGTTATGGTGTCCCCCTCTGGCCCTTATAGCTACTCCAGTATTAACAGTCAGCAACTGGAATGTTAACAAGTAAACACTCTCCAACAGAGGAAGTTACCACTAAGACAACTTACTAAGACATTAAGGTCCTTGAATTGCTGAACTAGCCTAGCATGCCTGGGCAGAGTTTTTTCTCACTCGCTGCTAACAGGTTTATGACACTTTAAATTGGGTCTAGAACATCTGGATCTTGTTACAGTGGAGCCAAATCAAAGGACGCATGCAAACATTTGATACATCATCCCTTCATGCCAAGCATCATAAGAATAAGGGGCTATGTTTTCAACTTTGCCTTCAGTAGGCTATTTTCGGTATTTTTATAATATTTTAAATGCGGTACTCACTTCCTTTTTATGAGTAAGGAGATCAGTGGTTTACAGTCAGAGATCTGTATGTTGGGTGGTTTAAAGAAAAATAACATATGGATGCTGCATCTCATCCTGTCTGAACAGGATACACACATTCACACTTGCACACACACACATTGCCTAAAGCTGACAAAGCTGAACACAGCTGGCCACAGACCATAACATAAACACCATACTGGGATATGAAACAATTGTGTACAATGTGGACGGCGTCTTCGGAAAAACATCTTTTTCAGCACATTATCAAGTGCAAGTCTTGTCCTGCAGAAAATGTACTTGTTCTGGGAGAGTAGGGAAGGATCTTTTAACTTTTTCTCATCCCAGATTCATTCTTCCATTGTGAGATTTATTGTGAAAGATTTTTTGAAAATAAAATAGTTACACAACAAAAATGGCTTTCATTTCGATATTTAATGCTGTACTGTCTGGAAGAAATGTCTCCCAACACGGCCAGCTATGCGACTCAGGCATCATGTAAATGATTTGAGGAAGAGTCAGACATCTGATCTCATACATATCAGGCTCTAGCATTATCTGATCTAATTCATATATACAGCATTTTCATTAAGTGCAATCTCTGGTGTTTCACTCAATCTGCGGCTGTAATAAACATTTACTTAGCAGCTCTTTATTCCAAAATAGAGTAGAATATTCACCATTTTGTTATGTTTGCCATAAATGTATTATTTTGAGATATTTGGGAGTGAGGTAATGCATTTTTTAAAAACGTTTTTTAATGCTGGGGAGGGTCTTGCATTTTACAAAATGATGTAGATTCAACCCACCTCCCCACCCCGGTTATACAGTCCATACAGTCCCTTAATATATATGCTTTGTTTGTTTATTGAAATTGCAGTTTGTACATGAACTGGAACAATCTGATGTCAGCTTTTGGAAAATTAGATATCTTTTACTTGATATTTGTAAAAAAAAAAATCTCTTTAACCTGTTTACATACCACTCAATAGCCACTGCAATCTTGCCTATCACCACATGCTCTTTATGTCGTCTCTGCAAAGTTCATATAATTGCAAGTCCCTCAAGTAATCTGGGATGCTTATGAACACAGGCAAGTTTCATGGAAGTTGTGCAACTACAAGAGAGAAACACTTGGAAAATAAAGAACAGCAGTGTATCCGTTGACAAAACGGACTGAACCGTGAAAAAGGAGAAAAATGGTATCCTTCAGTGGAACAGAACTTGGGGTTGAGGGAAAACTTTATGGTGCATTTCTTGGGGTTTTTTTTCAAAGTGCTAAAAGGCACAAACAGTGCCTAATTGGTAGAGAAAACAGTTAGATGGCTTATTAAAACAGGGATTCAGATCCAATGAAGCAGTGGACATGGAGTTGATTAGACCTGGTTTTGTCATCCCATCTGCGCTTGGTTAGAAAAAGACAGACTATGACAAATGGGTCATATATAGTAATCTCAAGAGACAGACTTTTAAGCACGCAAGTGTGCCTTATAAACTAAGCTGGGCCACTGTATTAGGGATACTTTGTGGGGCAGGATTGGATATCAAAAAAGTCTTTGTGTTCCAGTCAGCAGTTTCCATTGAAGACTGAAATCCAGGCTCACTGCGTGTGTCTCCTAGTCTCACTGTGGACGGTGAGATTTGGAGATAAATAGTTGGAGTCACAACTGCTGCCACAGATTTCAGAGGAAGAAATACTAATTGCTGACTTGGAATACAGCTTGCGGTGCAGGTCCACCGTGAGCTGGCAAGCAGAGGTGGTGTTGGCAGGCAGGATTTTTTAATGTAATTGAGAATTAATATTCCCAGAGAAATCTGTAAAATGCAACTCAAATAGCACCTGTATCTACACTATTAAAAAGCAATATTTTTAAATCAGGCGCATGCAAGTACAGTATGTACACTTATGCACACACAAGAACTTATAAATTTTACTAACTTCTGATATATTTCAACTCCACAATTACTCTCGTCACTTGTCATTTAAAATAACGATTATGCATCTCTGTGGTTATAAAGACTGATTACTTTTTATTTTATATGCCTGTGCTGTAAAACTGGGCCTGAACCAACCATGACTTGGAGAACCATTTAATCAGTCTTGTGCTGAGAAGAGACCACTCAACATAAATATGCCATAGTTCTTCTAAACTTGGTCTAGGATATTCAGTCCAGCCTGATATCTGTTATTATTATCTGTTATCTGTTATCTGATCTGTTATTACACAAGTGAATACAAACCAAGGTCCAACATTGTAAAATCACAAATCTCTTTCTCTTAAAGGGCTAAGACTGAAAATGGTGGGTCAAGGTTTGAAAAAAGTTACACATTGCATTCCAAGCAGTTCTTCCTCTTATGCACTATATACTAATTTATAGTATGTGCAGCACTTTGCATTGCAAAGTTTTCATCCCATGTGCATCTGCAACATTATATTTCCTCCTTTCAAACGGACATTTTGATTGCCATCATTCACAACCATGAATTTAGAAAAACATGGAAGCCATAAACTAACTTTATTGGCCTGAGTGGAGAACAAGAGACCCCCTGGCTCCTCCTGCTCATGTTCCAGTGTTGGCATGTTGGAATTAGGTAATTTAAAGTAAACCAGGCCCATGTGAACCTCAGAGGGAGGGAGAAGTGGGGGTTGGTCATTGATCCTCACTTTCACCATGTCAGGCACATCACATAAGCATCTTTTCTCTAGCTTTGACTTATGACTTGTAAGAATGTTCAATACAAGTTCTTCTGCCCTCACTATACAAGGTGCACAGCTATGCGCAAGCTAAACTCGCCTCCAATGAAGGTAGAAGACAGCCATTGAGCCTTTGAGGTTTGTCCTGGGAGCAATTGTGAAACTGAAATCAACAAATTTAGTGATAGTGATTACAAATCAGAGAATGATGAGATACCATAAACAAGTTAGACTAAAGTTACTGTAAAAAGAAATTAGTACAGTAACAAGCAAACTGGATGCCTAAAGTATACACTAACTGTTCAATTAGTTACTGTATGTTGTCCCTCATGACAGGAAGAAACGACATACAGTATCACCAGTGAAATATCAACATTAAATCCCTATAGGAAGTACAACAAACATAAGAGTTCAAAAGAGCAAAAGTAAAAAGAATACATTCATAACATCAACAGTAGTCCAACAGTCAACAGTAACTTAGAATGTTGTATCAGCATCACATTCGCCTCAGACAGCTAGTTTCATGGCTAGTTAGCTTGGCTAGCAGTAAATTGATCACAGAAAACTAAATTAACAACTGTGACAGTCACAAAACCGCTATAATATAAAGAGTAACTACAGATAATGCTTTAACAAGGGCATTTAGGTCGTAGATAAAAGTGCCTGTCAGTATTTACTTGGTCATAGATCTGACAAAAGGCTACTTGTAAAAACAGCCAGTAGGTGTTCCTATAGCAACAGAATGTTGCTGGTGGCAGAATAGGCCTATATTTAGAAAATGAGCCTATGAATGTCAAAATGTCCCCAAAAGACTAATTATTTTGGATCCAGTCTCCTGCAATGGCTAATCAGGTTTGGCTCAAGAACCCAATCTCAATCCTACAAAGCACCTCTCCAGTGTGAGAAGTGCTTCATGGCTAAGACTGCGTTCCAAAGGCGCAGTGAGTGATAAATTCTGCCAACACATGAAACACAGTTATTATGAAAGAACCCACATGGGACAAGCACTGGCCACTTCAGTGACAAAACCCACATTAAATATAAAACAGTTTCCGTAACTGGTTTAAGTCATTTACAGGGTTAGGAAAAGTGCACAAGGGGGTCTAGTAAATTGAGAATTTATGGGATGTTGTATTTTTGTAGAAATGTGCTCATTATTTCTCAAGGACCCATTTTGGACCCATCACCAGGAAAAACAACCCTCTGTTTGTGAACTGTGGATCATATAAGTGTGATCAGTATTAAACAAATCTATAATTGTAACCATGTTAGTCTGGAGAAAGGCCATTTTATATATAATGGCTCCCATAGTGACGCCTCAGAAAGAACTATCTGTGTCTTGGAAGACATCTAAAAATCAGATGCAGCGAGATCAATAAAAAAGCCTGATTCTTCCTAATCTCTACCTCACCACAACAACATGAACACAAATAAAGTGAGACATATTATGTCATGCGGGTTAAGAATATTTCATTACACACTCATGTGAACCCAAACCTGCTGCTTGGGTGCCAAGTCGAACTGGAGTTAATTCCACAGACCATCTGTGCTGTTGGGTTTTTGTGTGGTCACGCCTGCTGGGTGGCCCGCCATGGAAGTACTTAAGATACTGAATCAGCAACAATCATCACATAGCCTGATGATCATCAGCCCGGGTCGGTGCTGTACTCCATCCCATCACCGCACACCACTTTCAAGCTTCATCACCCAGATGAGCCAATAAAACCACACAGTGTGGACCGAGCCAGCTGTCCAACCAAGTCAGGCTTTACTTTTGGGGAAAGACGCTGACCACAGAGAAGGTGGTGTCTGACTGCCGGCTCAGGCCACTGTAGCTGCACTGTGGTCCATGTTGAAAATAATACAAGAGTTATGTTATGTATTATTAAACTTTTTTATCAATAGATACCATATTCCAACTGTCCAAAGTACAAAAAAAGCATATTTTCATGTAACGCAGACATCTGCTGAGGATTTTAAGATATCACCTCTGAGATTTTTGCTGCCATCCAGTACAATGGCTATGAAAACAAAAGTGCTCTCAAATCTTTGAATAATTAGACTGGTTCAAGACCTCTAAATTGCTGCCCACATCTCTGATTTTTCAGTCATTCAAATAGGTCTGTTGTTGTGCTCATAGAAAGCTGTTAAACAACTAAGCACATCAGAAGTCTTAAGAATGGAGACGTCATCTTCCTGTGCCAGAGCCAGAAAAATGGCCACAAAAATGGCCACAAGCTTGAATCCGACCAACACTGTATACAGGTTGTTGTGAATCAATGCATAGAAATAACATCTCTTTAAACAGCACATTTTGATCTACATGACAAATGTTAAACTAACCACCTCTGTGTTGACTGAAAATGACAATCGAAAACGACAAGTCACATGACATGTCACACTGAATAATGAAGTGAAAAAAAGGGCAATACAGTCAGATTATAATAATGAAAATAATGACAAATTGAAAATAATTAAGATTCAACAGCAACATCCCTTTCTAGAAACAGTATACACATTCATCTGGTTAATGCATAGACCTCTTTGTCAACAATTTTCAGACGTACAATAGTGCCAATAGGTAACAATTAAAACATCTTGCACACCCGAAAGTATTACTGACAGGTGTGTCAGATAAAACACTCAAACGTGCACGCTGTTTGTCATTTGTATACACTTTACTGATGACATTTCAGTCCACAGACCTTCATCAGGTAGAATTCAAGTGACTGACAGTCCTGACATGCTGTTGCATTTTTGTTAAAGGTAATTATTTAATGCTTTAAGCTCCACACATTCAATTTAATTCACTTCCATTGGATTGGTGTAGTATCAGAAACTGACATCTCAAAATCTGCCCAAATAACACCAGAACTATCTAAATGACCCAATACTTCAAGAGATAAGTGAGAAAATATGTTTTTGTGTAATGTGGGTGAACCACTGAACTACATAACACAGATAAGTTAATCCTGCTAATATGAAAACTTCTGTAAGTATGCTCAGGCAGACCGAGTGGTTCTGATATTTTCCATTGTAGCAGCTGTACAGATGTGAATACACAAACACATGCCTGATTTGAAACGTTCAGCTGAAACACATGAGAGCTGAGTCAATTGAAAAAAAACTCTACATGGCTGCCTTCTTTACACAACACGCAGACATTTTTCAGTATCTCCAAAAATACAAGTACTAAAGCATAAACAAGAAAAAGAGTGGTGTGCTGGTTTGGGGCCAATGTAATCACAACCAGAGCAACAAACTCAGCACAGCCAGGTCTGAGAGTCAGACCGTGACTCACTGCAGAACAAAGAAAAATACACATTTTTCATTCTAGCTTTCTGCTGTTTTTCAAAGAGGGGAAGCAGCGAGGTTGATGTTGGCCTTCTCTGGAGCCAAAAAGAGTTCCATTAAGTGTAACACTGATGCTGAGCCATTTGTGGAACTTCTTCACGCAGCCTATCTGAGACTGTTGACATAAAATGGAGTCAGACACTTCCAGTACTTGTGTGTGTTATTCTTAACAAACATCCATTATGTGAAAGAAAACAACCTATCAGATGACAGTTGGTTGCAGGCGTGTCATTACCATTGGCCAACGTATCCCTCTGGGACACGTAGCATGGAGTGGTGTGAAGACATTTGATGAGGTGGTTAGGCCGATTTCGGTCAAAACAAGTACAGCTATATATAAAACCACTTACTGACAGAAGCTCCACTGCAACTCTAGAACTGTCATGATTTATGTCTAAAATCCTTTTCCATTGACATATTGAGTTAATTGGAGGTCCTTCTCTAATGTTTGCATAGCAGTGTCTGTACTGTATGTGTCTAATAAGTGCCTGTTACAGATAAAATGGAAGTCAAGGCAGCTGGAGCACATTTTAAACTCCAAACTTGATAACAAATGGAGCCATGCAGTAGTGTAGGCAGGGACTGAAGTTTCTTTATAGTAACATGTTCCATATACCATCAAATCATATGTGAAAATGTCCAATGTCTGACACTAGGTAGTCCATATTAACAATTTGGCACTCTTACTAACTGCATACACCAATGCTGAGCACTGCACCCTTGCTGCTTCCAGCAAATGTAACTCCCTCTACCTTCCTAGCTGCCTCTTGTATTTAGATTTATGTGAAATGTTTTTCTCAATACATGTTCATGTTAATTCAAATGTTGCTTCAGGCTCTGCCATGGGGGTGTTCAGGGACAGCAACTGAGGTATGGATAAGCTGTGGTTACAGTAGAGTTAGTGTGGTTGAGGTTAGGTAACTAAAATTCTGGTTAGGACTGAAAAAAGTCAACAGCAGTTGTTGGTTTGCAACAAAGCACTAACTCTAGTCTCCTGTATGACAGTCAGATGTACTACAAGCCCATCCACCACCCTGATTTCCACACTTGTACACCCTGTTCACACATACAGACTCACTGAAGATGCAACGGGATGCAATTTATTGTAAATTGAGGCAATTACTACTACTACTCAAAGACTCAAAAGGCACTCAGTTGTGAGACATGGAGAAGTCAAGAAAGGTTCAACTTCATGGATATGTCCTCTGACCTGTGGGACCAAGAACTTGGCGACAACCAGTCGCGCTCATTTTAATTCCCTTGTGAACCTAAAGCACATACTTGTTAACTACTCCACTCAACTACATAAAAGTACTTAGAACAAAATGGAGAAAAGCTGATTGTCGAGGTCAACAAGATCACAATTCTCTGCTATATAACTTTAACGAGCTACCTGGACTTGAATAAAAAAAACGATGTGTGGAAACACATATACTTTGTTGTGTGGCAGCATATTGGCAATGTGAGAAAATAACTGCCCGTTCGGAGCTGAGTAAGTTAATTATGTACATGCTTGTGAGAGACAAGAGTGTATGTGTATGCACCGTTACTGTGGGGTGCAGTGTGTAAAGGGCACATTACTTCCTGCATCGGTACCCAATGTTGGCAGTAGAAATACATTATGCCTGACAGAATTGCCCAGTATGAATGTAATTCGTAGGGATACTGGGCTAAAAAAAACTGTTGTTCTGCTCTTTGAAAACTAAGGATGCAATAAAAGATAAAAAACAAAACTTTCAAATCCAAAAAATATGCCACTGCGCCATTTTCCCTCTTTACTTATCATAATTGTCTCCATTTGAAGACATGCTGACCACTGTGTGAACACATGCCTCTTCTGACTGGTAAGATGTGCTGCAGCAGACTTTGTCTCATTCTTATCACCGTCTGCATTTGAGTCATTATCAGCTGTATTAAGCTGAGTGTTAAACAAAGGACTGCTCTTGAGTGTAAGTCGTTTGTTCAACCGACCTGCAGCTGACCTAAGCCTGCTCCCCCCACTAATGCTCTCAACAGAAATCCTCATGGCATGCTTTATGCTGGCCCCTGCTGGGACGCAGTGATTTGTGCTGTGTCTGGGATGCATTCCCGCCTGCCTGTCATTGGTCAATCCAGGATTGACCCACCATCCTTTTGACCAGTTACAGAGCGTTCCTGCAGACTTCGCTGGGATAAGATCAGATCAACAAGTCAAACCAGCAGTGCTCTGTGTTGTTTTATCTGTCTCTGTCTCTCCTTTTTCCCTGTTAACTTTATTCTACTTCTTTGCAAACCTTTAATGTTCTCTCCTCCACCGACTCACTCCGCTCTTTATTGAAAACATGAGCGAGTAATCTTTCATTAGGACGACGGAACACGAACTGCATGAATGCATGCCCTCGGGGGGTGCGGGTGGGGTCGGGGGGTGTAAGTACGAGGCAGGCATTCTGAAAACATTCTTTTCTGGTAATAAAGTCCCCGTAAATTAAAACCACTTGCTGTTTTGCTCCCAAAAATAAGTCGGGCAAGGAATGCGATTCCTCAGCTGAAAATAAAACCGTTGACAAATGTTTCCCCCTTGAATCGGAAAAAAAATACAACATATTAATAAAAGCAGAAACAACCACTGAGCACTCAGGAACACTAAGATAAAGAAAACAGTTGTAAAATATGGAAATAAATAATACATTTTTGAGAACTCATCTCCACTTGAGGTTGTATTTGTCTCTTTTTCCATCCCCCTCTTTCCGCTCTCTCCTTGGCACATTGCTGACACAGCACAGCAAAAGCATAGACCCTGAAGGCCCACAATGTCTACTCGCTCTCCACCTCTCTCTGAGTATATAGGTTTGCACTGAATAAACTTCCAGTATGGACACAGGAAGTGGCTCAGCAACTTCTCAGGTTTGGACATACTCTCAGTGGGATAATAGACCACTTGTGGAAAGCAGATGTCAAAATGAGTCAAGGACCTCATTCCTCTCCGCGCTGAGGACATACGAGAAGCAGGACAACATATTTTTCTGCCAGTACACAAGTACGTGTGGAAGCTACCGACAGAAGACAAATGAAAGGAATAGTTTAACATTTTCGAAAATACTCTCACTCTATTTCTTACTGAGAATGAGATGAGAAGACACCAATCTCATGTCTGTGCATTAAATTTAGAGCTGGAGCCAGGAGGTGATTAACTTAGCTTAGCATTAAACAGCTAGCCTGGCTCTGTCCAAAATTCAAGAATAAAATTCTACAAGCACCTCTAAAGCTCACTAATTGACAAACTATCTAATTTCCTTAATATTTACACAAACAGAAATGTAAAAATGATCATTTGTAGTCTTATTGTCACTGCGGTGGAGAAGTTGCGACTGTTGTTTGTCAAGGAATAGTTACACCAGGCTAGATGTTTCTCTCTTCTTCCAGTCTTTATACTAAGCTAAGCTAATCACCTCCAGTCTCTTGCTCCATACTTAACGCACAGGCATGAGAGTGGTATCAATGTTTTCATCTAACTCTCAGTACGAAAGCGAATAAGCGTTTTTTCCAAAATGTCAAACTATTGACACTATTGAAACCCTGAATAAATGAGCAGAGAAACAACAAATGCAGATTTTTCCATGCAGGGCACAAGGGGTCACTGAATGGTTTTATGAGTACAAAAATGATGTGAATCATACATTCACCAGATCTCAACCCAACTTGTTGGGAGCAATGTGTAAGAAAGTGCTTTTCACCACCATCATCAAAACACCAAATGAGGAAAGATTTTTTGATGAAGGTTAGAGACATGGAGAATCTATGCCAAGGAGCTTTAAAGCTACTGTTGTAGCTCGTGATGGCGCTGAACCTTACTAAGATGTTAGGTTTTCCTTTAATTTGTCCCCCATCTGTATCGCCAGTTACATTATGTTGTTGTTGTGTTATTTGAGAACTTTCTATGGATGTTTTGATATGTTTTGACATGTTTCAAGCATACAGGCAGTAAGTATTTGATACTCAAAAGTTACATTTTTGGTGGAGTGTTCCTTTAACCCTTGCTCCTGTACAGCTGTTTAATAGCCACAGGTCAAGTAACTGAGTAAAAAGTACAGATGTTATGAATAAATAAAGTGCTCAGTAAATGTTGCCTAAATCACAAATACATACGTATTCTCTTAAAAAAAGAGACATTTGGTTTGGAACCCAGAAAATCCAAACTGTCCTCTTTTTATAAAGAAAGTCAAATAAACACTAACACACATTCAGGCATTAGGCAGTAAGACGTGTGCACATGTGTAAATTGATCGTGATGACACACAATGTGGACTCTTACTGTACCAACACTTCCTGACATACAACTGCTGAGTGCTTGGATGACACACATACTCTAAAACATCTCTTAAACCAGAGGGACCTCTGTGACCATTTCAACTCAAAGTGTTGAAACTTGAAGCTCCTGCTTCCGGGACAGAAGCAGGAGCAAGTTATCAGGCGACACTAACACATCACACGAAAATTAAAGAGAGAAAAAATAGGCCTATAGCTGCAAGCCGCAGCAACGATGTCTAGGAACAGTGGGACACACTGAATTTAAATTACATTAAACACGAATGCATTTAAGAGAGGCATATGGCTTATTTTGTTAAATGATTCTATACAAAAATTATAAAAAAAGTACCAAGATTTTGAAAAAAAGAATTAAATAATACCCAGACCTACGTACATAGGCCAGAGGCACCTTAATCATATTAAATAGAAAGTAAGCTTTTTATTGCATAACTATTGATGCAAAAACCTAACAGTCTCTTCAGATCTAGTTTAATATCTCGGGAAAAAGCCTTGGACTAGTTTTCAAAAGCAGGTTTTGCACATTTTACTAAAATCTTTCTTGGAGGAAATGATTGTGGCTTATGTCAGGAGATCTGCTTGAACTCAAGGAATGTGTTAATGTAACATTTTCGAACGTGCTGCATACAGCTGGGGAGTTACCAACATCTGGCCAAAGGGTATAATTCTTATTGTGTGGGTGAGATTATGAACCTGTCTGGAAAACTTGGATCTGAGAACCAGATACATTGAAGGAAATCAGCAGACCCATTTCGAGACAGATTTGTTTGGTTTTAGACCAAGTTGTTACGTGCAGTTTTGTGCCGAGTGAAACAAAAGTACACTGAGATGCTGATAAGGTTGCAAAGTCAGTCGACTGGTCAGGAACACCCAGGATGTTGCGGTTTCCCTTTCCACTGTACCCCACTGCTGTTATAACAGAGAAATAAAAATGAAAGCAGCAACCAAAAATAAGTTTGTTTCTGGGAAACGAGGTGCCGCCTCCTTTTAACCTTGTGGATTATTGAAGGTGGGTTATAGCCAAGCAAAATACTGTATTTAAAGAAAATATTATTTATGCAATAATTTGGAGAACTGACATCACTGATCATAAGGGATATGAACCAGTGAGGGTGGTCCTTTAAGTTCACAGCTGGAAGTCAAGAAGTCACTTGATACTTACCAAACCTCTTATAACCAAAGGACTGCACCTCCTCCTCATCAGCAAAGTCGTCTGGAGGGAGAACACAAAAATAAATGAATTGTGAATTAAAGATATAATGAGCTACGAAACTAGCCATAATGCAGTTAAACAGTAATAACAGAGAGACTGGGCTAGAGCTTCATATTATTACATAAGCGACTAAGTACCTAAACAATTAAAATTCTTAGACAAACCAAATCTGAGGTCAAGGTCCACTTAAAAACTTTCTGCTGATGAAGACTGTGAAATGCTGTTTGAAAGCTCCAGTAAAAAGCTGGTAAATGGAACTTGAGCTATTTTTTGTCAAAAGTTAACTTTCACAATCAGCTTCAATCCTATTAGTCTTATTCAGAGGTTGTATTTTTTTTAAATATCTATTTTTCAAAGCCACAATGAAAAATACACTCTGTCTCACTCAGATTAGCTCAGCTCTTTTAAGTAAACTCTCTTTTTGGCCTGACAAGCCCCAAGTGTCGTCTCCTTTCATGCAGCTCTTATGCCTGTGGGAAAGTACTTTGCCAACTTCAAAGATTTTTTTCTGTGTCATCATCCGTGGCCAGTGAAAATAAAGAAATACCACATGTCCCAAAGATCTTCAGAAAAAAACCATTTCTTCATGTATAATGCCAAAAGCAGTGAGGTGTGGTGACATGAGAGCAATGGCTGTCTATCAGAGAAGTATAGAATGGCTCCTTATACTGAAAACAGGTGAATGAAGAAATCTGATAGGACATTGTCTTTTTCGTGCTGTATTGCATGTCTCTTCGTGAGGTTAATTTATAGTCTAGGAATGTTCAGAAATGTCTGTTCCTGGGGTTTAAAACTGTAAGAAATAAAATTGGCTTCTGAGCAGACATCTCATGGCGGAGAGCAGAGTGAGTTGAGAGGTGACAAGAACAATCTAAACAGTTGTACTTACTTTTACTTGAGGAATTTGACTTTCCCAATACCCTGTTTCCTGTTTGTGTTTCCAAGCAACATTATTGTGTCCCATTACAATGGTAATGTTACCATGTGCAAGCGAGTATAATAGCGAGTTCATCGTCATCTTCTGTACAACTGCAGGACAGAGTCCAGAACAAATATCCCTAAAGGGACTTTAAAGCATATTTTATCTTTTTACCTATGGGGTTGAAAACTGAGTGGATTTGCAGATAGATATGTGAGTCAAACTCAGTGTAATTTGGAGTTTGTGATGAATATTGATGATTGCTCAACATCACAGGAATATATCCCAGTGAGCACTGATTTGGTGATTTTGCAGGTCAAAAGATGTCAAGGCATCTTGGTTAAAACTGAGCTAAGTTTGGTTGAAAAGTGAGCTGTATTTAGACGTCTAAATTACACGTAACTCCTGGTCAAACCGCATTTAAATGACTATATTTCAAGATATAGTTAGCTACTGCTTCACATTGAAATATCTTCATTAAAATGCTGTTGAAACAGTTGTTATATCTGGTAACTAGACATCTAAAAACTCTCACTTTCTGACCACATTTAGCTCAGCTGTAACATCTTTTGGGCTGCAAATCGCCAAATAAATGCTCACTGGTATTGATGACATACCACAATATTTCAATATTTTTTATTGAAATTGCCACTGACTATTATGCTTTTCTGCACCCTGTAACATGTTTGTGTTTGTCATTGAAGTGGCTATTTGTGTATAATAGACATCAAACAAGCTTGACATCAGAAGGCCACTGATGCACTATGGGAATAAACTGCATGAGGGCAAAAGAAGTCCATTGTTCATACATTATATTTTGGCAGTTTGAGAAGCATATTTTTATAACAAGAACCTCTTCTCGTCCACTGATGAAGGCCTAGCGTTCCAGAAAAACCAAGTAGTGCTGCCCAATTTATATAAAACAAGACAAAGAACTAGAAAAAGAAAACAGTAAGCAAAAATCTGGAATAACTCATATACACAAAACAAATAATATCTCCCATACAGTCCTCTAAAAACATACACATAATGGTTTTCATGGAAAGTCCCATTGCCTCTCACTGCAGTAGAGTAGCAACAGGAAGTGGCCAACATGCCAGTCACATCACAGATTTACTGTGAGTTGTTCATATTAATGCCCACAATGCAGAGCTTTGTATTCTAAAATAGACCACAAGGTGGCAGAAGTCCTGTGGTGTTTATGTAATGTAATAAGGGACCAGCTTCGTGACCTATCAAGTGCTTTCTGAGTGGGTGAGAATGACATGCACGATGTTAATTTAGCAACGTCCAAAACATCAGGTCACCACATGAGAATCCCATCTGGGCAAACTTAATATAAAACTTTATTTAAAACCCACTGACCACCATGACTCATGCACTTTTCGGTCTGTTATATTCCCTGTAATGTGTCGAAAGGCAGCAAGTCAATGGATTAAGTGTCCGAGTGAGCGCGTGTGTGTGCGCGCGCGGAGTTATACCACAATAAAGCTGTTCATGTACGGGACTAAAGTCTGACTCAGTATTTCCTTCTGTGCTTTTGATTTCTTTAAGCCAAGACAAACGTTTGATCCAACATATGCAAGTTTTAAAGCGCAACATAGAAATGAAAAAAAAAAACAGTTTAAAAGCTCAAATAATTTCATATTGTATTACTTCCACAAAATGACTAAAACTTGGTCACTTGGGGAAACTATAATCATTTTTTTTTGGGCTCTGTTGTGTTAGTGTAGGTTAGCGTTTGATGTGCAGCAGCGGGCAGATGCAAAAATCCCAAACAGAGTCCCTTAATTGAAACCAGATGTCAGACGCGAGTTGTAGCCCACGCATTCCTCACGTCTCAGACTGAGAGAAAGAGGCAGAAAAGTGACAAAGAAAGAGCGAGAGGAATGTTTTACGAGAAGAAAATTAGTGATGCTGCGGTGTGCGCTACAGCTAATTTCTGTTTTTCTGCTTTCTGTCTCTAAATGAGCCTACCTTTCATTGTGGTTTACAGGACTCTACCGTTCGTTGTGAAGCTGTAGTTTGAAGTCACATCCACAGCATCGCAATAGCATTTGCCCAAAAGCTCTCTTTGACCGCACGGCACCTTGGATCTGCGAGTATCCCAGTATCCACAGTTTTCTGGAGGAGTAAGAAATAACAACTCAAAGCTCCATGCGTGACTCTTTACACTGGGGACGCTCTCCTCCGACAGCGCAGGTAACTTCAGTGTCGCACCTCAGATGCTGCAGCAAAAAGAGGAATGAACTTTGTTGCAAGTGGGGGATGCAAGTCTTATTTATCTGGTAGTTTGGAAAGATGCCGAAGTGAGGTTGTATCCTAGTCCAGCTCAGGACTCCGGTGGTACCCCCAGCAGTAACCGGAGAAAATCAAAAAGTGAAGAAATCCAAACGTGAGAGGAAGTAGTGCGCCTGTAGGGCTGCTTGGAGAAACCACGTGTTCCCACATCTGTGCGCACCGATCTGCACCCCTGGTTGCTGTGTGTGTGTGTGTGTGTGTGTGTGTTTCATGTTCTTATATCCCGGTGGGGACTTTAACCTGAAAGCACACTAACCCATGGGGACTTGTGTCACCGTGGGGACAAAAATTGAGGTCCCCATGGGTGGAGACTGCTTTTTGAGGGTAAAGGCTTGGTTTCAGGGTACAGGTTACAATTAGGGTCAGGGTAATGGTTAAGGTTAGGCACTTAGTTGTGCTGGTTAAGGTTAGGGTAAGGGGCTAGGGAAAGCATTATGTCAATGACTGTGCCCCACGGGGATAGTGAAACAAACGAACGTGTGTGTGTTCATTTATCAATTTGAATGTTAAATAAAAGGGAAAATACCTTGTGCCAGTCTACAGCGATGCCTAAAGCTACATTTTGTTCCCTTCTTTGTAGATTTGATTTTTATTTGGAAAAGACTGGCAGGGTTTTGGGTGGTTTAAAAGCTGTGAGTGGTTGCAGAAAAAATTTAAATTAATGTGTGCTGAAAAGTCTCATGTGTAACTGTCTCCTGTGTAACTGTCTATTACAAAGTTTGGTACCATTATATTGAAATGTGTCTAATTTAAGTTTGAATTAAAAATATATGATCATCTAAAAATAAAATGGTAATGATTTATACATGAATATGCAATTCCCACTACTCAACAAGCCTACATTAATGCATTCTTTCTGCAACTTTGAGGCAACAACATGGTGTAAAGTTGATATGACATGTTAGCCAACAGTTGCATCCAGCAGACACGGAGCAACATTAGAACTCATTTGGAGTCTTTCCTCTGGCCACCAGGGGAATGCAAATCCAATATTCACTCTCTTTTAGCTCTGTTGTTGGTCTCTACCTACTCCTGATGGAAATAAATGGTCCACTGTGTTCTCCAGCTAGTCTCTTATTTTTTCTGTCTGGCGTTTGGTGCTGAGCAGGTGGTGTACAGTAGGTTTATCAGAGCTTTCTCACTGAAACCAGCTGCCTGTTACGTCTGAAAACAATGCTGATAAGAGGTGACCAAAACAATGTGCTGAAAGATGCTATAAAGCGCTGCAGAGCTGAGGGGAGCTGCAGACTTGGGTGATAATTCTCTGTAGGTTTGTTACTATGAGCAATACATTTTATATCACACACAGTCCATTGTAATATCAAAATATGGATTGTAGCAGCTTTAAATTATACAAATGGACGGGCACAATTATCACTCAGTGTCAGTTAACAAAAGAAGACATTTTTCATGTGCCCACAGAAGACTATTACACAAAGTCCAAAGTATATTTATTCTTAACATCTGCTGTTAGTTAACAATGACAGGCAAAAAGGCAAAATATCCATCATGCAATTCACAGATTAACTTGTCTCCCCAATAGCTGTTACTCTTTTTAATTGGAGTTTCCTTCTCACACACTTGCTGCATGCTCAATATTCACATCATTTACACCAATCCTGTCCCCTCAAACAAAACTCAACACAGCTCTCAGACCTGCTGGTTCCCAGTCCTTAACTGTTTCATGCATTACTTCAGGTCTCTGTAAAGCAGTTTATCCCCTGCACCTGTTTATCTGTTCAGTTCAGGACTCCATGCTTTGATCAGTACCACAAAACCTAACACAAGCCCACATCGTAATGACCATAAAATTGAATCTAATCTAATCTAATCTAATTGTGAGCCAGTTATATGGACCTGCTGCTACACCTAAAAACTCAAAAGTGCACTTATGGAGATGTGCGAACATCAGATTAAAAAAACATTAATTTCTCCAGAATCAGTTCAACTTGTGTACAACGTATCTGTAACTTTACATTTATTCCTCTATGAGTGATTGCGTGCAGGTGGCCTCCGACCTTTTTATTGTCAACTGTTTTATGTTTAGGTCAACCATGGGAGAACATGGGAAGAACGTTTCTCCCTGCAGTGTTATTGGAACCAGGTGTTGAAGTTGTCAGCGAGGCTGCAGACTGAGCTGAAGCACTGGCTGTTTTTGATTATTATCCAGTGAGGACCCTATTTTCTGGGTCACAGCATGCAAAGAGGGCACATTTTTGAGGTAGATGGGGCACCAGTGAAGCGATGGGGATAGAGGAACCCTTTCACCCCGAGTCCCTCACATTCCATCAGGAGTGGAGATGCGAAACAGCTTCCAACTGGGAGGAATGTTTCCTTTTACTAAAAATACTCTGGATTCACATTTAGGTATAGATACAAGAATAGCTGCTGGTCATTTATACATGACAGAGTGAAGTTACCTATCATTTCAAAATAAGGGCTAGTGTGTATTCTGTGAATATGGCTTGGTTGCATATTAGTCCATGTGTTGAAAGGATGCTGCTCTGCAGCAGTTAGCGCTCTTATGAGATCAGCACATGGCTCAGGTCCAGCAAAACAATCTTCTCTGATCATGTGATCTCTTCTTATCACTTCTTAAATACATCATAATAATCCCACACTGACAAATTCCCTCATCAATCAAATACCAGAAACAATATGATATGAAGTACAGCTCACTGTGGTGACACCACTTCTGTGCATGTTAAGATTGAGCCTTGTGTGTGTGTGTTGCATTAAGGATTTCCTGCTGAGAGATAATTTAAGAACTGTCAGTGCACCCAGAGGGCCCAACCCACCACACTGTACAGACATATTAATTCAACAATCTTCAATGTTTGTGTGTATTATGAACATTTCCAAAACATTTCACACAAAGTAAGCAGCTGTTTTACCAGGTTTAATCAGTACTTCTACTAGATACGTTTTCTTTTAAAATATGTTGAGTCTTTCATTTATCTTAAACTGAAATATTTTTGGTGGAAATAATACTGTTTTACTGTAAACAATACTTCTCTGCACCTCATATGAAAGACATTATAACATACAAATTCTATTTCTTTCCCTCTGGTGTACAACTGAACCTTTCTGCATTTGAATCCAGTGATAATATGTCTGATCTTAACTGTGCACAGAAAGATATTTGGCTTCTGAACTGGTCTTGTGTGACATTATACTGGCCCCTGTGTTACCACACATCACATTAATACACTTTTCCTATGTGTAAACAGTAGCCTGTGTCTGACATGACTAAGCATGTCAGACACTGGCAGCGTGTTAAATGCTGGATTAACGGGCATCTACACCAAGCAAAGACTGTAATAGGATAAAGCTCGAGTGGAAAGAGCACAAACAGACCACTGTCCACACAGATTATTCCTGCCAGCGGAGAAGCACCTTCAGTCATCTACTGGTAAGTTTCTTTGTTGTGATGGTCACTATGGGCCTTTTTTAAAATCTTCTTTGATTAGTCATAACCTTGCAGCTTGTATTTAACTTCAGTTAAACTGAATATTTCATTAGTATCATGATATATTTTAAGGATAGGATGTTATTATAGTGAATATTAGTTTGAGAAATTCATGTTTCGAAAATGTTCTCATCAGTTGAACTGCTCATTGTGTTTGCTTGCTACTTTAAAGTGATATTTTGGATTAAGATTGTGATGGTTACTGCAACATCAGTTTCATCAATCTGTGCCTCTTTAAATTTATTCATAATTCATAACTATGCATTTATCTATAGATTATATAATTCTTGCTCTCCTTTTAGTACCTGTTAAAAACAGAATAGAGCTGATTGTACAAGCAACTTAAACCCATAATGAAATAAGTCAAGTGAGTACATCCCCATTTACTGTAAATCCCACCTGGATGCCAACTTGTGTAACCCCTTGTGTGGCAGGACTGGGGCTAGTGAAGCAGATGAGTTTAGCTTGTTTACTGGTTACCAAACTAACCAGTAAAAGTTACCAAACTAACCAGTAAACACAATATGACATCAGAAGCCTCTTAAGGTTTCTTGTATGCTTTTGTGACTGGATGGAGCCTGAACTCCTGACACAGCAGATGGTCCAGAAGTAAACACAGCTTGCCAAGTTTTACAGCTGAAGTGAGCCCTATGATGTATCTTATTAGGTGTCACACCCCCTACTGTTGACCTCCTAATAGTATCACTTAAAGTAAAAAAACAAGGGCAGGGCTGTTATTAGTCAGTCTAATGAATAACACATAGAGAGAAATCTTTTACAGTATTTGTTCAAATTATACAGTGTGGATAGACAATTAAAGCAAAACAAACAATAAGATGTTGTACAACATGTAAGTCTGAAACTTTGTCACTCATGGAAGAAAAGTAATCTGTAGGTAAACACTCTCGCTGTCTAAATACCCCCCCCATCATCCAAGTATTAAGGACATATGACTGTAGTCTTTTAGACAGATGTGTAGCACCACCAAGTGGCAGACCTACTTATTACCACGTACAGTAATGTTGATGTTTAATCATGCTCAAGCTCCAATCCTATAAGCGTTCTGGAACAGACTAGACAGCACCTGTTGTTTTAGTTTCCCCATTGAAACACATTTGTGTATGTGTTAACGTGTATTGTGTTGTATTGGTGCTTTTGTGTCATCATAAGGTAAATATGTTTATCCGACAGTCATTACCAGTCATAACCGCACTTGCCATGTCCTTTCAGACTGAGTTTTGTCTTCCAAGACGCAGACTGAGCTCAAGAATGAAGCTCCTGCTTGGTTTGGCTGTTCTGGTGGTGACACTGGGGGTCCTTTATTCTGCCCCAGATGACCAACCAACAGGCATCTCAGAGGACACCTTAAAACGTGAGACAGCACAGATGAATCTAAATGTATCTTTATTTTACATGTATGATATTTTGTACCAGAGTTAGTTAAAAGATAAAGTTAAAAAGACAATTATCAGCAGTCTCTTGGCAAGTATCTCTAAAAATGCAATCAGTATCAACACTTGGCAAACATCTGACACTGTTTTCCTCTTAGAGCTGTGTCTTCTGATATATACAGTAAATACAGTGGCATACATCACACATTTTATAGAGTTGTCCCAGAATGGCGAGAAAGTCGTGGACGAGGAGGTGAGGAGAGCTCTGTATGGGGTGAAGCAGATGAAGGAGGTGATGTGGAGGAATGAGCAGAAGCATGGACACCTCATGAAGTCTCTCCAACACAGCAGTGACAAGAAGAAGGTAAGACCAACATTAAACTTTCCTGAGAGAAGAAAGACAGACAGAAAAAAGGGCAAGCAAACGAAAATGTTTCCCTTTCTGCCACCAGGGGGCAGCCCAACTGGCTAAGGAGGTGACTGAGAAGCTGGAGGAGGCAGAGGAGCAGTGTAAAGACTCCCTGCAATCAGAGTGGGAGGAGTGCAGACCCTGTCTGGAGGATGCATGTAAAACCTTCTACACCTCCACCTGCCGCAGGGGATTTGCCACTTTCCATGCCAAGGTCTGAAAACTAAAGCTCCAGTCTCTGCCTTTCTTACTCTAACCTCCAAACTCTTGTAGCAACCATTCCTAAAATTAAATTGTATGGTCCTCAGTTGAAAATGTTCCTTTTTGGATTAAAATCCATTGCCTTAGTTGGTGCCATCTTCTCCCTACTGAGTGAGGTGTTTAGTTCAGTCAAACACTACATCAACAGATTTGCATTAAATGACAGTTACAATAATGACTAAACATGACTGCACTTATCTAAATGTAAAACCCCAGAATGTGCAGCAACAGTATTTTCTTTTGCAATCATGCATTTTCCTTTAGACCAGTGGTTCCCAAACTTTTTTTTTTTCTGGTGGCCCCTTAATATGAAGGAAAGTCTTGTTTGGGCCCCCATCACAGGGCACGTCTATGGGTTGTCAGCTAAACTGTCAATTTCATTTGCCTCATTGCCTCATGTTTCATTTGAATAGTTTTTGGAGGTCTGAAGAGGTAGAACTATACATTATTTAACAAGAAAGGATCAGCAAAAATTAGACAAATGTTGACACAATTTTGTGTTGCAGAATTTTGTTTTTTCTTATTTTGAACCCCAGCAATCATCTTGCGACCCTCAGGTTAGCAACCACAGCATTGGACAATAGTAAAATAAACTTACCTCCGTTACTTTTCATACTGTAGGTGGAGAACTTATTCCGTAGAGTGTCCAGGCACTTTGGCCCCCGCGAGCCTCACATTGATGCAGGGGACATCCTGGTGAATCAGGGCGCTGACAACACCGACACTGAGGTTACCCGCATCGAGGATTCCTTCAACCGCCTGACCAGCAAGGTGGGAACGTTGGTGAACCGCAGCGTTGCCCTGGTCTCCAGGATGCGCAGCAGGTTTGACAAAGTCCTCCAGGGGGCCTTCCTGAACAACACCGACATCCTGACGGAGGAGACCACCTCAGATCCCTACAACCCCAGCCGGGACTCAGGATTCCTGCAGGGTGTGGGATTGGAGGAGGTGCTGGACTCCTTCTTCGACTTCGGCAAGAGCGTGGTGGAGGAGTTTGGAGCTGTGGTGACCCAGGCGTTTGATGAGCTCCATGAGGCAGTGGAGGCAGAGAAGAAGAAAGGTAGTGGCAGGCAGACAGATACTACAACTACTGATTTCTCTGGTTGTATGTGTGAATTTATGGTATCAGCTGCTATCATGATTGGTTAGAATGAAAACCAGCAAAGTCTTTAGCTTTAGTGGCACATGGTGGAGAACTACTGGGTTAACTTTTAAACTTTACAAGTTTAAAAATATTGCACCAAAACCATAGTTTAAATGTGGTAACTTTTCATATTTAAACATTATATTACATGATGCTATTTGTTGCTTTTCATAAATACTTACATGTAACAATAAACATCTTAACACAATGCCAATCAACAAAAAACACTAATCTAATTGTTAAACATTTTTCTGTTTGGTGTAGTGAGGGAAAGTTTCCCCCATTTCCTGCAGAACAGGAAGTTGTGCCGAGACCTTCGCAAACAAACCTCAGAGTGCTGGCAGCTACAGAACCAGTGTGAGGCCTGCCAGGGAACCCTGCTCACAGGTGAAGCACCACCGCCCTCACGGCTTGTGTTTACTTCAGCTGACATTTTTTACATACAGTAGCTCATCTGACCGCTTCTCCACCTGTCTCCAGAGTGCCCCAGTGTTCGGGAGCTGCATGTGGAGCTGGATGAGGTTTCCCAGCTGCTGGATGTGTCCAAAGAGCAGTATGGTGAGATCTTGTCTATTGTCCAGCGCCACACTGATGAAACAGTCGACTGGCTTAACAACATGGCAGCTGAATTCAGCTGGGTGGCTCAGGCTGTGAGCAACAGCAGCGCTCCTGAAAACATCTTCCGTATCACCATGGTGAGAAGGAGTGACACAAATGAATGAAAAGGCAGAGTGACTTAAAAAAGTACTCACATGCCCATATGTACATTGAAACAGTTGCTGTTTGCTGTAATCATTGCTGTTCATGCTAAACATTAAAAGATATCTTCCTAAGGTGCTTCCAATGTAAGAGATGGGAGACAAAATCCACAATCCTAATTCTGTGCAAAAATATATACTAAAGTTTATCTGCAGTTAACATGAAGCTTTAGCAGTCTGAGTTAGACAAATAAAGTGGGTATCTTCCAAAGATAGTCTTTTTTAGTACAGAATTCACTTTAGTAACAAAGAGGACATTTTCTACTAAAATGACCACTGAACCTTCATTTTAACTTCAGATAAACTTAAGAATATATTTTTGGTCCCCATCGCTTACATTGGAAACACATTAGGAAATAATCTTTTAATGGTCAGTATGAAAAGGAGGAATGATTACATCAAGAATAAACCTGTTTCAGTGTACATATGGGCACCGCATTATTGTTCTTAGACTTCTTGTGAACCTGCTCTTTCATGTTGATCATGTTTCAAGAGGCAATGTACAGAAACCTTTTTAAAGATACACAGAAACGGAGGCAGAAGCTTTCCACTACACCCTTAAATATTGAATGCAAAGAATTTGGTCTAATCAATGAATCAACTAATATAAATCTTTAAAATATAAAATAAACAAACATAGGCCAAGTGGAGAGACACATATCTTTGTTGGTGGGGAAAGATTTTAGTCAACATCCAGTAATAGAAATTGACAGCGGTTGGTGTAAAAGTTGACTTCTTCCACTCTCCAGGTGGCACCAAAGAGCCATGACGAACAGAATGTACCTGTGGCCGAGACCAAGGTGGAGGTACACATCCTGAACTCTCCCCCACTTATTCTGTCTGTTCCTGGGGAGCTGGAGCTGCAGGATCCAGCCTTCATCCAGTATGTGGCCCAGGAGGCTCTGAACAAGTACAAGGACATGGTCAGGTGAGAACTTTAATGACCTCCATTATACCACGCAAGAAGTGTTATCACAGGGTTGAATTCCACCAAGAACAGGTGTCATCCATCATCTCTTTCCAGTCTCTCCATCATCTCTCCTACTGTAAATTTTTTTAAAGGCATAAAAGAAAAATAGGTATATGTTGTCATTAGATACTGAGTCTAAGGCAAAAGCGTGCTTTATTTTTATTTTGGTTGCAATGTTTTATTCTAATATTTACTATTATACAACTGAAAAATTCTGACATAAAAGCATCTTCTTTCTTTGCAGGTATGAGGAGTAAAACTAGAGTATCTCCTTGTCTTCTACCAGCATTTTCAGAACAGAACTAGAGTGTGTTCCTGTATAGTAGCATAAGATGTAAATGCACTCTACAATTGAACCATGTCAATCTTTGCTATTTATTGAATGCAAAAATTAGAAAATGTACTTCGTACCTGTTGTCAAATGATGTGAATAAATAAAAAATAAAATACAAGAAAGCGTGACTTTGTGAAGTGAAATGCAGATGTGTTCCACAAGAGGAGCCTTGAATGATTTGTAATTGTTTCACTGGGCTTCTTGGTGGCTGAGTTGTTCAAATCTGCATGGGGATCATTGTTGCTTATCAAGAACAAGAGAGCTACAGGAAACCTTTGAGTAAAACTTTTATTTTTTTCTGTACAAAATCATATTAGTTACCATTCTCTGTAATTTCATTCATCTCCCCACTAGTTCAAGTCCCATCTGTAGGAACAATCACATATTAGGTTCTCATGAGTGACACACACAAAGAAAAACAAATGTTCACATCTTTGTCCAGTCCTTAAGCTTACTTATTGAATGACAATAAGAAGATTCTTATGCATCTTCTCACATTTCCCATCCCATACCGCTGGACAGACATTGGAAGTACCTCTAAGAACGTGTTATTGGACTTTTATTTTCTCAATATCTAGAAAAGCACTAAAGCCCTGACCTAACCACAACATGTGCTAGATGTTTGTTTTGTCTGGTTCCACTTACTTCACACCAGAAGTGATCCATCATGTCTACAACTGGGAAGTGAAATAAGACAACCAATAGGGGAGCTTGACACAGGCAAATACCATGCGAGACTTTTCGTTTCATAAAACATCACTGGTTGACTTTGCATAGTTGCTTTACAAATTAAGAGATTTGTTTTGTGTTGTTGGCTTTGGATAAAACTTTCCCTCCAGCAGACACAGAACTAAGGACATTGAAGACATGTTTAGTCACAGGTTGGTGGGATTTTACTGAGAAGAGAAAGAAATACTACAGCTGAATGTATGATTTACATGATGATGTGAATTTAATGGATCTAACATTTTCCTGGACCATCTATCAAAGGATGAATCATCTACTGCCATGTTAAACTATGTAGATGTGTGCAATATTCAGAGAAATATGTTAGTCTTTTACAGCAATCAGAGTTGTGCACAGAACAAAAGACAAGATGCTAATTTCAGACAGAAATGAACTCAATCTTACTTAAATTTCACAGCTGAAATGTCCATTTCAAAACATTTATAAAATGTTAAACAGGAAAAATGTTTTTGCACTTGTATGTTAAGAAAATACCTCTTTATGATTTCAAGTCCCTGTTTAAATACAAAACAAAATGAAAAAGAATAAATCGACGTGATCTGCCATTCAAGTGGCCGTGTTAAAAATCATCATACAAATCACTTCTCATGTTCTCATTCATCAACCTGATCACACCTGCTAAAAATACATATTTTTGCACATACTGTATGTACATCTGCTTTGATCTCTCAGTACATTCTTGCATCCATAAAAGTACACCCTTTTCTTTTACTTCACCTCACCCCTTCTCCATCAAAGCTTTACAGTCACAGCACATACTTGACAATTCACCCACAGTTGTTGGTCACTTAGAAAACATACTTATCGACCTACATATTCAAACCAAACTCATGTACATGTAAAAGATCTTGACTCCAATATCAAAGAATTGTGTTTTATAATAAAATAAAAAGGGGGGAAATTGGAGGAGAGAGGGGAATTTTATCATTTAAAAAAGTTTAAAGAAAACTGTGCATCTGCAAGTAGCCATTGATTTGAAAATGGGAGAAAACCCCTCTCTTTTTGATCACAGTGTTGTGGCCAGTCCATATGGATTATTGTGATTAGCAGGTTTCCCAGACCTTAACGTACCAGTACCAATCTGCACAGCTGGACACTTCCCCCAACATTTGGTCCCCAGGTACAAAAGGGACAAACCTCTACTTCAGGAAACATTTTCTTCTTGCACTTGCAGATATACCAGTGTGGTTGTGGACTTTGTAACATTAAAACCTCTTTCTCTGCAGCCTCATCAAGGCTTTTCCCATTTGTTGAAGTTCTCTGTTTTCCCAAGCTTTGATCTCCACTGATGTACCTCTGTATGACGCCAGAGTTCACCCCCAAATCCCCCAGACTAGAGGTTGTCCCCTGGCTGGTACTGTGGCTCTGTGGCTGTGAAGTAGTCTTCCAAAAAGGACTGGATGTATTCGAAGGTAGGTCTTTCATCTGGCTCCTTCTTCCAGCACTGCCTCATCAACTCATGAAGGGACTCCGGGCACCCTTGGGGGCAGGGCATGCGGTAACCTCGTTCAACCTGCTCAAGTACCTCTCGATTCACCATACCTAGAAAAAACACAAAGAAATATTGTGTAAATGGACTGCATTTGTATAGAGTTTTTAATCCAAAATGATTTACAATTTGCCTCATTCATTCACACACACACACACGGCAATGAGCTACTCTGCAAGGCCAGTAAATCAGTAAAAATGTGGGTTCACCATCTTGCTTAAGGACACTTCCACATGCGGACAGGAAGAGCTGAGCTGTTCCCAACAACGTACGTAATCAAACCGCAATGCATGCATTGTCATCGTAAAGTTTGTTTTTATGTGTACTTTATTTTGTTACTTCCTTTTAAAATAGAAGTACCATATTTTGAAAGGAGCTTACTCTTATGTAACAGATTGACGTATCAAAAAGGTAAGGAAACGTAAACTGTAACGGAACTCACAGGGATTGTCAACAAATAAGGCTTTATGGGTAGAGTGTAAATTGAGTTTAGCTCCAGTCAAAATTGGCAACAAGTAGTGTTTAATTAATTTATGCATTTGTAAGGATTTGGAGTATATTTGTATGTGTTAAGTTATCTTTGCAACAAAAAGTTAGCTAAGTCTTTATTGATCCCCAGAGGAAAAATGTTGGTGTTGCAGCAGCACAAGGAGAGAAATAAGTACAAAAATAAATAATTAGAAGTATATAAAATAAAAATAAGAATAGAAATAAAAATAGAAACTATACAAGAGCAATTAAGCTCAAAATTACAAGGCATGCAGTACACATACAGTACTCATGACCAGTGTTGCAGTACTGCTCAAGCAAAGTGACATAGTAGTGTGGTTAGTAGCAGCAAAGTCAAGTACTATTAGCAAAGTAATTTATTTCTTGCTTTTGTTTGTTTACTTTTCTGTTTGGCTCTTACTTTGATTTAAAGAAGTACACATTACACCAACAGGCTCTCTTTTATTCGACTGGGATGCTATAATGTATATATAGATAACGAGACAAGGGGAGCAGGGACAGAGATTTAGGTGAAAAACTAGCCAGCCCCCAAAAGGGTCAACATACGAATGGGGAATTTCTTTTGTTGAGTTCTTAAATGATTATGTCAACGTGACTATGTCCTCAGCAAAAGTTATTTGAGAGAACCTCTGACAAGTAGATGTTTCTAAAGTTTTTTGGTCAAGAAAAATGTTGCAAGTTTTGATTAGGAAACAACCCATTTCGCAGCCTGAAGCTGTAGAAAATGTGCACCTGACAGTAGGAGAAAAATGCCCACGCAAACCTGTGTTAAAACTCTGTGTTAAAGAAAAAAGATGAAGAAAAAAAATCTCATAAAAACTCAACAACGTAGGTGGAACATGGGTCATTATTTCCTGTAAGACTTCTAGTGAATTTCGAGGTTAAAACACATACAGGGCAAAAACACTGTTAGGATTCTGTAGAAATAAAATGCAATTATAAATGTAAGATTTCCCAGTGATCTCTAGCTAAAATACTCCAGTTTCTAGAGAAAATATAAGGTAAGATTTTGCAATCCTCTAAATGACAGAAATTCCTGTTTTTATCTAATGGAAGATTACCAGTTTCTTACTCATCAGCACCAGCAATTTCAAACAAAAACCCAACAGTGCTGCTCCATCTTCTGGCCTCTTCCTGCCTTACTAGAGCACCACAGCCGTGGATTCCTTCCCAGAGACAGGAAGACAGTGATCGTGAACCCTGTGACACAGCGCAGAAACAGCTCCATGGGGAGCTCAACTGCAGCTAAAAGAGGTTATGACACAGAGTCAGCGGCATGGTCACACCCCCCCTCCCTCCATCTCTCTGTGGGAGAGTGGGTATCAGGTTATCTCACACTCGGAGAGAGGAAAGGCCTAGGGCAACTGCTGAGACCAGGATATGGTGGCGGTGGTATGACAGATGCTGGGGTGTTAGATTGATTTATGTCTTGGATCTGAAAACCTCATATAGGTCATATATCTGAGTGAGTATATGTGTATCTATATACACACACACATACATGGTCTTGGTATACCTGCCTCATACTGCTTCTACGCTATTAAGCAAGGGAATAGAAATAGAGCTCCCAAAAAAGACTGCAACACAGCTGGACATGGGCCACAAATGTCCAGTGAGTCATACTACAATTTTGAGAGGGGAAAGAGGGGGTTCAGTCCCCAGAATTTGCAGCTCTAAGCTGACTTTATTAGACCGAACAGTTTGCACTGAAACCAAGAAGGCCACAGGAGCCAGATGATCCTCCAAAAGAGATGGTGGTTAAGTCTGTCATATGGCGCACTCTGTAATCAGTGCCAGCCCAACATGCTCAACACCAGACACACTGCGGTACTGCTCTCAGACAGCAGGGGTCAGAAATGAGGTGGCAGACCACAGAAAGAGGGGGAACATCATGAGAGAGTAAGGGGTGCTTTCCCATGCACTGATCTGGACATCTGTGTTGACTCATATCAGCTGTATGCAGTTCTATTCTGATCTGCATGTGTGAGAAAATACTATTAAAAGTATCAGAATAGCATGTTGGAATTATCCTGAGGCAAAAATGAATGAATACTTCCTGTTTTCCATGAATGAAACTGATAGATAATGGGGAACTTTAGACAAGACATTCAGAAAAGGCAGCCTCCCATGTAAAATGAAAAGGAACAAAGGAAGACATAAAAACATATTTCTGATTACCACATATCTGTGTAGCTCTTATCCCTACCTGGGTATGGTACTCTGCCCTTGGTCACCAGTTCAGTCAGTAGTATACCAAACGACCAGCCATCTGATTTGATAGTGAAGCGGCCGTACAGAGCAGCTTCAGGGGCCGTCCACTTGATGGGAAATTTAGCACCTGGAGAAAAGAAGAGAAAAAACAAACAAAAAAAAGAGTCAAGCAGGAGGAATACACCTCAAAATGATCACTATGACTACAGTTGCATCTAACGATTCTTTTCATCATTGATTGATCTGCTGACTATTTTCTCAATCAATCGTTTAGTCTTTAAAATACTGAAAAAGCAGCAAATCCTCACGTTTGATTTCTGAAACCAGAGAATGTTTGGCATTTTAAATAATGAATCATTATCAAAATTATTGATGATTAATTTTCCAATAATTGACTAAGTGATTAATCAATAAATGAGTAAAACATTGTGGCCTAAATAGACAGAATGTATGATGAAAGAAATGAGTGTCAGTACGAGCTCTTGTGCTTCAGTTCAAGTAAAGATCAAATGTGAGTTCCTAAAGGGGACAAAACCTGGTAGTAGAGCTGCAAATAACTATCATTGTCATTATTGTTTGATCTGCTGATAATTGTTTTGAATAATCAATCAATAGTTTGGTCAATAAAATGTCAGTAAATAGTAAATAAAAATCACAATTTCCTCAGGCCCAACATGACATATTCATATTGCTTTTTCTGTCCAACCAACAGTCGAGATAATCAATTTACTATCACATAAGTTAAAGCAAAACAGCAACTGAGACGCTGGAACAAGAGAATGTTCGACATTTCTGCTTGAAAAACGATGGACTAATAAATTAATTGACTAATCGTTTTAGCTCTAAAACCTGTGTTGGGTTGTAGTCATGGTAAGAGATAAATTGAAGGCTCCGTGTGGGTGTTCAGGGTTCAGAATAAATTTGTAGTCTATTTAAAGCCAATTCAAGTCCTCACAAATGCAGACACACAAACGCGCGTGTGTCTCTGTGCACCAATTGCATCCAATCCTTAACACACACCTTGTCTGGCGGTGTACTCGTTGTCCTCGATGAGCCGAGCCAGGCCAAAGTCAGCGATCTTACACACCAAGTTGTCAGCCACCAGGATGTTGGCAGCTCTCAGGTCCCTGTGGATATAGTTCATCCTCTCGATGAAGGCCATGCCGTCTGCGATCTGGGACGGGATTGGACAAGGAGGAAGGGAGCGAGCGAGGGAAGGAGAGAGGAGGGATCAACAAAGACAAAATGGCATTAGGATGCAACCAAAGCAAACAGTCAAAGAAAGCAAATTTGAGAATTTGTAGCTTTTGCAAATGAAAAGATTAAGATCAAACATTACTTGTATAATTACTAATTAAGATGGGCTACAATGAGTTGTCATGTTAGGAAATATGAACTATTAATGCAGATTTAAATTAACAATGGGGAATGAAAGAGAGATCATATGCAGCTGTGACAACAACAATTGGACTAATCTTTAACACAACTATCCAACATCTCCTCACACTGGCTGTGAACTCCCTCAGAGGCGTCTCAAGGTTTCAACCTGCCTCAGTCTCATTCTCAAAACACTTTTCCACTCTGCTGAGTGAAGAGAAGAGGGAGCCTGGGAGCGCAGAGAGGCGAATTAAGAGCACATCTCAGTAGGTGACCGAACCAGCGAGCTTAAGTGGCCTCTGATGAGCAGTGTTTAAGTGCTACAGGCAGTTAAGTGGTGGAGAACGAGGGGAGGCACATACAGTGGGGAGAAGGAAGAGGAGAGGTAAGGGAAGGGGAGGCTAGAGATGTCAGGTAAGATATTAAATAAATATGACAGCCAGATGGAGAACAAACTCAAAACCTTAATTACAAGGACTGAATATTTGACTCATACACTCCTACACACACAGCCTTCCCTCACAGAGTTAAAACAGCAGCTGGGCAGGTAAAAAGAAAAGGGAGTTTCTGTGCCTGTGTTAGTATTCAGACGCTGTGTTTTGATCCTACCTGTGCAGCCATGTCCACCAGCTGGGGCAGCTTCAGATATTTACCATCTCCCTCCTTCAGGAAGTCCAGTAAACTACCTGTCAAGAGTTAAGAAGACTACAGTCAAGCAGAATCAATACATCTGTCTGGGCATCATATAAACACAATACAAAAATAAATGCAGCAAGAGTTCAGCATCAGAAAATGCTAAAATAACCAAAAGCACTCGTTTTCTTCATTAAGTTCGGTTTTGTTTTATGTCGGTTTTTATTGGTCACACAGACTGTTTGATTCTACTTAAGAGCCATAATAAGAGTTCCAATACAGTTAAACAATCAAACTAATTACATTAATCAAAGGTTCCAGTTTCTTGCTATATGCTGCTATATATATATATATATATATATATATATATATATATATATATATATATATATATATATATATATATATATATATATATATATATATATATATATATATATATATATATATATATATATATATATATATATATATATATATATATATATATATATATATATATATATGGAAGAACACCAGACATCTCGGTCCAGAAGAGTGCAGTACTGGGAACAGCAAAGATACTGCATGCAGAGGACCCGAGCTCGAAGGATGAGACCACCAGCGCAGGGTGAAGGACAAAGTTTTATTTATATATATATATATATATATATATATATATATATATATATATATATATATATATATATATATATGAGAAGGCTACAGAACAGTCTACGTATGACTTGTGCTTATTCTTGACTTCTGGTTTGGGAGTTTGACCTGTCCTTACCTTTGCCCATAAATTCTGTTACAATGTAGATGGGCTCCTCAGACACCACAGCGTAGAGAGGCACCAGTTTGTCATGTCGGAGTTTCTTCATGATCTGAGCCTCCTGCAGGAAGGCCTCTGGAGACATGGTGCCTGGCTTCAGGGTCTTAATGGCCACCTTAGTAGTGCCATTCCATGTGCCTGAATAAAAACACATGATGAAAACAAAATGATCACTCATGTTTGAAATAGACCATAAACCAGTTTTGCATTAGTGCAGCTTGAATGGTATTATTGAGGAAATAATTCATCCAAGGAATTTCCAATTTATTAAGTGACACATTCTGTAATACTAAAACAATAGGGATACATTAAAGATTTTTTGACCCCTTTTAAGTGATTGCAAAGTCAATCCTAAAATCAACTGTCATGCAAGCGATCTCTGGCAGTGTTCCCATGTGTAAAGAGCAGCTCAGGAGAGAATGAACACAACAGCTTAAATAATCAGCCACTTCCTGGTTGAGAGCCACTTACTCACGCCCTGCTTACATACAATGAGCTCTACTGCTTGCGTCACAAGGCTGACCTTCATGAATGAATCATACTGAACAAACTACACACACACACACAAGCTGAAGGACAAAGTAGGGCAATGATAATATATAATAATAATAACAATAATAATAATAATAATGATAATAATAATATGAGGTGGCGAGAACATAGTAGACCAATGGAGGTCAGCTAGCACAAGCCAACATAATGCATTTTTAAAACTAAATGTTGAACAAACAGATGAGCAATGGAGGGACTTTCAGTAAGAATTTGTAGCTGAGCAGAACACCCATCAAGAACAAACAGCGCAGGGAGAGGCAGAGAGGGATTCCTGGGATTGCACAGCGGAGGCTTGCAGGTCGAGGCATGCTGCAGGCCAGGCTTAATGAAAGACTGAGCGATGAAAGCAGAGAGTCGTGTTCACTGACAGGCTGCCGTTTTACATGCAGGCAAGAGAACTGAAGTGTAAGAGGTTACCTATGATTACTGTGCTGTGTGTGTGTGTGTGTGTACATCAATCAGTAATCAGCAATTACATCAGTATGTGGGCTAGTGCGGCAGAAAGACCAGCTCTTTACTGAGGTCAGTCCCACTCAACTTTAAGCTAATATGAATCATCCTATAAACTAACTCATTGTGTGCATTTACTTGAGTTGTTTTACATTAAATTTCCATTAGTTATAAATAATGTACAGTGGAAGCTTTGTTTCTGTGTGTAAGCCCTAATGGCTGTGTCAGTATATCTCCATGCAGCTGTTTACATTCTTTACTAATTCATGATCAGTATTAGCATTAAACATCAATACTACAGAGTGTATTCATGCATTTGTGTGTTGTTGATATTGGAAGGCCATGGACCAATCCTAGTGTCTCCTGGCAGGATAGTTCCTGAAACTAGTCAACCTTCAACAGCTGCAATATAGTGCTACTGAGTAAGGCACCCATTTCTAACTACATACATCGGCAACAAGTTTTGCTGACAGATTTCACACAAATATGATTCAACCTGCATCCTCTTCATGTTGACTTTAACTCTGTGTAAGGAGTAAATTTCACAGCAAAAACTCTTTCATTTTCTGTTTCTGTGGAATAAACAGACAAACTCTTGTAAGGGTCTGGTCACATTAGTGTGTATATAAGCAACATTTTGGACTAAAATCAACTAATTTCAATAATCGATTAGTCAATCAACTGAAAATTAATCTTCAACAAATTTGATTATCAATGTTATATTTTTTTAAGAAATAATGCCAAAGATTAATTGGTTCCAGCTTTCTTTCTCTTCTATGACGTTAAACTGAATACTTTAGGGTTTTTAAATTGTTACTGTGGCCATGCCTCATTCATAAACCCCTTTACAAGATAATAAGCATGGCAGATATCCACATGTGTGTTTCTGAAACATATACTGTGTCCTCGAGTACAGCAGTAATGGTGTCTTACCCATCCAGACTTCTCCAAAGCAACCCTGGCCCAGTTTGACCTCCAGTCGGAGGGACTCTCGCGGGATTTCCCAAGCATCCTTAGCTAGTCCCTGAGTCTGAGGCTTCACCGTGGGGCACACAGTTGTCAGCCTGTAGCACAGACCGTCCGAATGTTCTGGTCAGGAACAGACAAAAGACACACGGGGGAAAAAAACAGAAAAAGAATGAGCTTTAAGTTGGAGCTTGTTAGTGATCAGCCTGCTAATTAACACCACCAGCCTGTTAAACAAAAACACAATCACTAAGTAGTGTTAAGTACATACACAATCCTAGCAATAAGCAGAGCCATACTACAGTAAGTGGACTGTAAACGTGATGAATAACATATTACATTGCTACATGACAACAGCAGCAAACTACAATCAAACCACAACGAGGCAAACGCACAGAGCTGTTGACTCATCGTTTCCACAGTCATTCCTCATAGAATCATAATTTATTTTTCCCTTCCAGAAATCACATTTCTGATACTTCCACCATAATGACGTGAACCGTGTTGAATTCAATTTAATTTCAATTTCAGTAAAAAAGCAAAATCAAGGATCAAGATCAAGGAGCTGTTTTTGGTACAGAAGCCTTTTCAGACACAGCGAGTCTGCAGTGGCTGACAGTTGCAGCACTAACCACCATGTGAAATGTACCATTTGAATTCTGCACACAGAAAAGGGAGAAACTGAAAAAATAGCCTTCGAGCCACTGAACAGGTAAGATGTTACAAACTATTTCTGCATGACTTCTCAGTTATTATTGACTTCTGTCTGGAGTTCAAAGGCTTCACTTAGAGGAATATAAAGGAGTGCAGAGCTTTGAACTTACCAGTCATTAATTATAAAGAGCACAGCAGTTAGTGAATTACATGAATTATGTGGAAGCCAGCAGGGCAGGTCAACAACACAAAACCTCAAATCAAATGTTAAAGAGTCACATAACAAACGTACTCTTGTTTATGGATTCTGCTTCTGAGAGTTTGACTGTATTCTTGTAAAGTTTTCAATAAACAGTTTGTCCTGCGTGTGTTTACATCATCCAGACGCTTTCTTGTGACAGTCCGCGAGGGATTTTTGGGAACAGCTGCCTGCTTATCAATATTGTGGAGATTACAGCAGGCTTAAGACTGCTTTTTATGGGACATTTTTATATTCACGCTTCTTTTGGCTTAAGTCTCACATGGTCTTGCTTTTTCGTCGTGATTACTGAGCTGGGACCGTGTCGGTGGCAAAGCACTGCTTGAGAATCACCACAGAAAAAAAGCCCCTCTGTAAAACATATTCAATACATATTCCAGCAGCAGATCTGCAGCTGAATAATGCATTTTCTACTGCAAGCACTGAATTCTTTGGCTAAAATATCAAATGAAACAAGAGACTACTTGTATTGCAAAAACACTTCAAAAAGACAACCACCAAATGTATAAATGACTATAATCAACATTGGCATGTTTGTCCAGATAACACAGCCCAAACATGAGTCTGAAAGAAAAATAAATAAATAAAAACTTGTAGAGCGGCTGTCCAGATGTAAGCAATAATTTGTCTAAATGCTACCTACACGAGAAGAAGATGTGGACGGGCTGCATACCTGTGTAGTGTTTCACCAGCTTCTGTAGTGTCTCAAACTGGGCCCGAGTGGTGATGTAATAACCGCCATTGTCCAGCTTACGGATCTTGTAGTGTTTGACGTTGTCTCCCTTCACCTCATCCCAGTCCCGGATAGACAGTGAGTAGGCACCTTTAAAATCCACATTAAGTTAAATGAAGTTAGATTGTGCTTCATAGTGACAGAAACGCTCTCAGAGCTGCCATGCATCTCAGGCTTTTGACATAACGGATAAATATAAAAAAAAACATTTAACTGCTAAGCTCCTTTAAAAAATGTGTTTTTCCCCATATATATTAACATATGGCTGCGATATAACGTCCACAGCCTGTACAGGCACAAATAAGGAGAAAAAGCTTTCATCATTTCCTTTATAAATTAGAACTAAAGCATTATCATTACAGTCTTGCTTTCGAGGAATAAATCCTCATACCTTTGGTCGTCTCACTCTCTCGTGCCAAGAAAGTTCCCCGCTGGTTCCCTGGAAGCAATAAGAGACGCTCAGCATCTTTGCGGCCCATTTTACCAAAGTACCATCTGCCAAAAGACAGAAAGTCAGATAGTCAGTCACAGGAGGAGCTCACAGTGTGATATCCTGCACAATAAATTGGATTTTCTTATTCATTTAATAAGAATATGGCCTGGTGATGTGGTATTTAGATGTTAGATATTTAGAAATTCTCTGGCTTTGTATGAATCTTATAAATCCTGTCTAATATTGTCAAATTACACATCAAGATGAACAGGAAAATAAAATATATTTGATGTTTGTCTGTTTACATTAAACATCAGGAATTTATATGGTGGTTCATATGTGGTTACCTTCAAAGTCAGACAGAGGCAACTGAATAGCTTAAAATCTCATATAAGCCAAAATAATTTAGACCATACTACTATAATTATAGCTTATTATTAACTTTGCTCCAAGCAATACGTCTTTAGCTTGTTCCATTACATATAAGGGCTCTTAAAAAGCTTCATTTCTATTGTTATGAATAAATAAGTAAAACATAAGCTCACGACTGTAAACAATGTTAAAATCTTCGTTTAAAGGGTACACAGCCTACCTAGTCATCATGAATTGTCTCTCCTCGCAGGCTTATTTTCAGACTAAACTGAGAAGGAACCAAAAATCTTGAACACTGTCAATCACTTGTACTCACTCTTTTAGACTAAGGGGAAAGTTAACTGGCTGGTTTACCCAGGTTTGTTTATGATTAGCTTAAACATCTAGTACTGATAAAATGGCTGTCAGCCAATGAGAAACCAAGGCCAAAAGCTGCCTAAAAGCAGCACAGTCCTTTAACATTTCTGTCACACCGGATGAACAGCAATGGGAATGCCATCGTCTCTCAGTGACAATACAGAGCTCCATTGTTTAGACTCTCTGCCATGTTGGTACATGATGGGTTAGTCATAATGTGTGACCGCCCAGCCGCATCATGTGTCTTCAGAGAAGAACCAGCTGAGCAGGGTGAAAAACATGAAAGTAAAAAATAAAAGTGAAAGAAAAACAAAATAGGTTGGAGGATGGCGGAGTTAGGGACAGACAGAAAGTTAGAAAAGGTAATGAGCTCTTACTCTTCAGCCTGTATGGAGTCAGCTGGAGCCACGTAGTTACTGGGGATGTAACCTTTCTGTCCCGTGTTGATGGAGCGAGCCTCCCACCAGTCGCCTTCCCTGAAGAGAGAAGTAAATTAGAAATCAGAAACACACAATATAGACACAAAAGCATGATTGAAAAATACGCCTACTCTGAAAAGAAGACTAAAGGTATAAAAGTACTCAAAGACAGAAAAGGAACAAGGTCGTGTTATGCGTCATTCAACCACGTAAGGAATCTAAGTCATCATATCGGGGGAGCGGTTTATAAGCCAATATCACAATGTAAAGTAAAGTAAGTAAAGTCCTGCATTCAAAATCCTACTTAAGTAAAAGCACAAAAGCATCATCTGCAAAATGAATTTAAAAATGTAATACGTGCTCTGTTTCCGCAGTTTCAAACTTTCAAAAAACACTAAGCCTATAGAAAAAAATCTAAACTTCATAGAAGGTAATAGAAAATAAAATACTGCATTTATAGGAATCACACATATAGCCACAGTTCCTCGTATGTTTAACAGCAGATGTGCAAGCTTCAATTCAAAAGAGGATGCAGGGAAAATCTGTCTACTGGCATTTTTGAAAAACTGAGCAAATCCGTCCTCCTCCCACCTCTTCTCTGAAAGCAGATGGCATTTTCATCACTGCAAATGCAACGTGCTCATGAACTGTGGTTGAAGACGTGTGTGATGAATGAGGAGAACAGAATTTGTGGAGCACTTGGAGCGCGGCCTATTTTCACACCTGTGCCCGCCTGGGAAAAAGATGATGCTGCGGCAGTAGTTAGTGAGGAATGAGTAGAGAAGAATTTCTCTTTTCATTATGAATTACTGTTATTTGATGTTATTTGAAGTATTATGATGAGCATCACTGAAATGTAGTTCCGAAAATAAAGGACATACAGTACTTGTTAAAGTATCGTATATTGTGGATTAGTAACACAAGTGCCAAAAATCAAACAAGAGCAAAATTAAGGATTTGATTTTCACAAGAACTGAAATTTTTGCAATTACTGAAATATAGCAAAAATCTTTATTTTTTGCTATATTTATTTTAAAAATAAATGCGTAACATATTCATCTATTTTATTATGTGCATTGCTTGTATTTTACTAATTGAGGAAAGAGTGGTGTGTTTTTACACTGTAACCCAAATGTAATACCTTAAACTGGAGGAATGATCTGTGGCGGGAGAAAAGTGATGTGCACTAAACAGATGGCCGATTAGAGGAACCCATTAACCCCAGACAGATTTCAGCCTTAATATCAGACCTGAATACAATGAGGGATTAAACACACATACATGCACACAACCATGTACACACATATCCACGCAGCAGGAGTTTTTCAGTGTAAAAAGCAAATGTACTCACGTGTTGTTGATAATCTGGAAGCGATCCCCTTTTTTGAATGACAGATCATCTGACGTCCTCGCTTCATACTCATACAGCGCTACGAAAAATGTAACACCACCTGAAAGCAAGAGAAACTGAGCGTGAGAGGTGTGCACATACGATAGCTAGTTAAATCCACAGAGCCTCAAAGCACCAACAACCTTTGATCTTCAAATAAAGACAACAAAATGCTCATTTTGATTTTCCTCCTTTGTTACTTTTATAATATTTTATACTTGAGTCAAGGTCTCATCAAGTCTTAATTAACAGATAATCAAACTGATAAACAATTATGCTAATACATTTCAAGACTGTATCATAGAATAAACAATTGTTTGTTTAAAATATCCCCTTTCTTTTGAAATATCCCACTACCTCACTATCTCAGGAGCCTGCACTAAAAATACCACCAACTCTCTTATTTGTTGATTTATTTTAAGAAAACACGAGGGAAACAGAATATTCCTTTCACAAATTCTCAAACTCGGTGGTATTCACTTCAAGTCAGTGAGTTACTTAATCTCTTGTAAGTAATGAAAAGAGCTGATTTGTCTCAAGTGACAGAGTGCAGAGAGACAACAGGACTCTGGTGTGTTTATCTTGAGGAGGAAATTGAACGGGCAGGATTAGATCTACAGCAGCCCCTCAGGCCAGATTATCCTCCTTGAGAGAGCGAGACGGACTGAGGGGTGTGTGTGTGCGTGTGTGTGCGTGTGTGTGCTTTTGGAGGAAACATCATGCTTTTTTGTGTACATTTTTATTGCAGAATTTACCCATCCAATCTATGATGTATTAACCACCCGAAATGGCTTGAGATTACTTTTCATGTCACCAAGAGTCACCAAGATTACCATCAAAACCTTCATCAAAGTTATTCTAAGACAAAATCTTGCTGAAAATAAAGTCTGTGCACGACTAAATTCAGTGCATGTAACTGTTTTCTTTGGCTCTGCAGACGCCATGCCTGCTGCATTGCTTTCCATATTACAAACCTATTTTGGGTTTCTCTTTGGCCTTGATGTTTTGGGCTGACTCGTTTCAAATGTCTAATTTTCAGAACATCTGCTGCTCATAACGTCCTGTGCATAACAAATGTTCAGCAGAGTTTATTCTAAAGTTGTACACTCATTTGCATGTATTGACAACAGAATGAAAAGTTAGAAAATGGCAGAGAAAAATGTTTCAGAAGTATTATGTTGTATTTAGGTTTGCAAATTAGTTGAGCATATCCTTCATTTTGGGTTCCCTTAAAAATCAGCTCAGCTTTTATATTTCTGTTTCTTCTCTGAAGAGGCTTGGGGACCCAAAGTTGTATGACGTTATTTGAATGATAAAAGGACATTTCATTCATGTTAAGAAACTTTCAAAGCCTTTTTTCCCCAAATATGCAGATTCCCTTGTTCCTGGCCCCATGTGTCTCCCTCTGAAACCTTAAATCCTCACCACAAACTGACCTGTGATGACACCGGGGAAGGGACTGCTCACAGCTACTGAGGTGAAGGAGGTGGAGGCCCCGCCAAAAGGCGTCATGATTGAAGACGCCCCACCAAAGGGAGTGAGAGCGGCGGCGTGACTGTTGTAGCTGTTGTTGTGTGTCTTCATAGCTGGTGAATGACCAATCATGGTGGGGTCAGGCCCGTAGTGGCCCAGGTGGGGATTGACCGGCATGGCATTTGAGTTGTCAGGTCGGTACTTCAGCGCCGGGCCCTTGTCCTCTTTACTCTTGACGCAACCCATCGTCAAGCCTGCAGGGAGGAGAAGGAAAAGGAAGGTTTGATTAACTTAACAAATTGTTTGAGTTTGGTTGCATATACAGTATACTGATTAAGCCATTTGTAGCATCTACTGTCACACATCTTACATTCTTGTTGCATTACATCTGCTGTTAATGACTTAAATGTGACTTGAACACAATTGAATGAACTTCACAAGAGTGACAATCGTATTTCACAGTTTGTTCGTCGTTTTGGGACAATTTTGTTTAAATTATTACCTCTCCTGCTATGTGATGTTGACCAACCAACACCAACTGGCCTGGTTTGGAACAGACCCAGTCCAACTTTACTATAATTGTCCCAAAAATCATAAACGTGAGTCCCAGCCTTAAAAGGTTGTCAACGACTCTTCAAATGTGATTTTAATGTTTGAAAATGAACAGGTAACCAAAACTCAAGTGTTTTGGTGTGTAAATTAGCAACAGAACCTAAAAGGCTTGAGCTCATGCTTTACCATGGGGCAGAGCTTGTGTCACAAATGGAGAGAAATAATTATGATATTGTTCATGCTAGCCTGGAGCTTATTGGCATCCAGAAAAAAACAACAACAAGCAAGCCAACAAATGACCTCAGATGACTTCACAAGTCCCAACAAAAGCCTGTCAAGCCAGCCGAGCTAGAAACTAGATCCTATTACAGCCTATGGCCACTTCAGTTCTCCCCTGTGATCACACTATCACTGACACAGATTTATGAGGGGCAAAAAGCCCTTCGGTGTTAAGAGTCAGTGCTCTCCCCTCCTGAGCTCACTGATATATGAGACCCTGTGTGTGTGTGTGTGTGTGTGTGTGTGTGTGTGTGTGTGTGTGTGTGTGTGTGTGTGTGTGTGTTGTACTTCGACTAAGACCACATTACTTCACATACACAGAAAGAAAAAAATCTCCTCTGAAGTAACGTTTTGGCTCAGTTAGTGTTATGCTTAATGTTTTGAGAAGGAGTAAGTCGTTGGGATGCCCTCACAGGAAGAGTATCTGGTAATAGATAAGTGCTTGTCAGTTTATGAGTGTCTGAGTTTGTGTGTGTGTTGTCTGAGTTGACAGCATCGTCTACAGAGCCTGCTCTGTTTACTCAATTCTTCTGTCACCTTTGGCCTCTTTGTCAAGTAGTTCTGTGCATGTCTGTGTCTCTCCAACTGTACACAATAAAACAAGCTGTCACTGAACACTCAACTCCAAATCTGATCCACTGTCAGTGACTCGTATCCTGGCATTTGTAAATTGTTACAAGATAGTTTCAAATGCCCGTCAATAGCAGGTCACACATTGGCATTTGTAACAGAGGTGTGTGCTGCTGTCATGGATGGACAGCCAACAAAGCCAAGACAGGCAGAACACAGAGGACAGCTTTTACACCCACAGTGGCTATGCTTAAAAAGGCTTCAACTTATCTACTAGTGCAGTGTATGTGTGTTCTTACTGGGATTAATGATACTTTTATGTGAAAAACTGTGTCCATATTTCTGTGAATTGTAAATTCAACACTGTCTAATAAATCTGACATTTTGGTTATTAGCTTTATTTTTAATTTATCATTTTGAGTTAAACATGTATATTTTGTGTACAAATATTGGATTATGTTTGAGTGTATTTGTACGTTTGTCTTTTGTTTGGTGCTTGATTTTGTCACATGGAGGGACATGGTTTGAGAGCTTCAGATGACATCATCTTGCAGTGTAATTACTTGATTAATTACTTGACTACACCAGTGTGGAGGCTTTACAGGCATGTTTATTCTGCCTCAGCAGAAAATATTTTTAGTTCTTTTTGTTGTACTTTATGGTCAATGTGTGAGCTCCTGTGTCATAACTCTCTAAATGTTTCAATGCGATTATATATTCAGTGCAGTGGATTTGTTACTGACATTAGCTGCTTGAGCTAACGTTAGCTTCTCAGACTGACAGGACAAGTTACTTCACAGCCCTGAATCCCAGAGGTACAAATTCAGTGCTTTCAAGGTGATGAGCTTAAAAAACAACAACAATATGATGTGCTTTAAAGTTTAACTGGGAGATTTCAATACTGTTCACTATCCACCATTCTTGTGACTTGAAAAACACACTCAAAATCGCACTTTTGATATAAAAAGGATTAAACGCTAAACCCTGATTAATAACAGCATCTTTGTGTCCATGGAAACACAATCAAAAGCTACTAAATGATTACTTAAAAAAAAACAAAAAAAAAAACACACAACTTCCATTGTTATGTTGTGTAGGACACTGTAGGGTTTCTATTCCTAATTACATTGTTTGTACTTTATTCCCCATTTTTAACATTCTATGACAATCCTGTCACTATGCTGTAATCTGTCACCCTTCCACAAGTGGAATAAGGGCATGCATCACCAAAAATAAACCAAAGAGGTGAGATGCCCAATACAGATTGTTCTCTCTCTCTATGAATGTAATGTAATGGATGTATTGATTTGGCAGTTCTTTGTTCTATCAAGCTGGAACTAAGACTAAATCCTCAGGTGAAGAAAACAATTCATTTAGTCTCTACTGGAAGTATGAGCTTGGCTTGTGAAGGGCAGCACATCTCAACCTAATGAGGGTCAACAATCAATCTATGGATATACCTATTTGAGATGGTTGCATTGACTTCCTCCCATGAACAAACGGTACTGACTGAAAGCCAATGCTGAGGAAGAGGAAATCGACAGTCGGATAAATGGTGGGGTGAAAAGGATGGTATTAGTCGACTGCCAGAAAATTAATCTGCAACTATTTTTGAAAATGGATTAATAATTTGAAGTCATTTTTCAAGAAAAAGTACCAAACATTCCTTAGTTCCAGCTGCTCAATTGTGGGGATTTGCTACTTTCCTCTGCCTTATGTGATAGTAAACACAATATTTATGGGTTTTTGAAAAGTTGGTCAGCAATTTGATGAAGTCACAACCTCTGGTGCTCACAACATCATAATAGAAGCCACTGACATCAGAGCAGAAGCCAACATAAACATGACCGCTACCTTTGACCTTATCCTGTCGCACATGTCAACCACTACATGTTTCCAAATGTCCAAAACGCTTAGTGCCTGACCCTGAAGCTAATGCCGCAGCAAACGAATGGCTGACCTGAAAGAAAATATTAGTGTCAGTGTAGTTTAAAGAAAGTATCAATGGTACAAATCCTCTGCTGTGTCCTGGAAGCAAATAAACTCCAGGCTAACCCTGATGAAACCAGACTACTGGTGATCATGACAACTGTAAGTAAAGTAAACATATTCAGGCTCTCAGTGTTAATACTATGTGGAATATCTGCTTTAAATTGAAGCCAACTATCAGGATCAACAACTAGAATGATGAGGATCTACTTGACTTGGATCAGTGTCTGGACAACTTTACTCTGTGTGTGGATGAACCGAAGCATTAAAAACCTTTCGTCGGTTATCAGTAGTTTCCCTTTCTGTTCAGGAGACTCTTGATTTATATTCCCAAATTCTGTCATGTAATTATTGGCTGAATAATATAAAACTCCCCTTTACTTAATGATTGGCGACCTTTCCTATTTTCACCATTATGCACCCAGAGGAATCGCTCCTAAAATGGCCATGAATAGATCACAAGTCTGAGCGAGCCCACAGGGTTGGCGCATGATCTGGCGTGTCAAACTGGTTCAACGTTTCACTTGGATCCCTTCTTCCTTGGCTCAAAATACGAGATAGGCCTACAGCAAATTAATCTAGGGATATCATATTAAAATTGAGGTTTATTAATAACTCAAAAAGGATGGCATTAATGAAAGCAATAAGAAGGTTTTGTTTTAAATGATATAATTTATAATTCTTGCTGCTACAGAGACCAAACAGCTCAATCTTTAAGGACAACTAGGGAGTATAAAAAAAGAGATTACTTAGGAATAGTGATTGACATTTTTGCTGCTGTCCAAACCCGATTCCCCAAATCAGCAAATTACCGAAGTCACATTTTTAACTATCTCAATCCTCTAGGTTCTAGTTCTTTCGAATGTAGTCATTGGAAAACAAAAACTTTGATTTAAACAACTAAACATTTTATAATAACCCATATAGCTTTTGAACCACCCATTGAGAATTGTACTCTGAGAAGAACAGAAAAGCCCACCTCTCCTCGTTCAGTACCACTCTAGAAGGGCTTTCGAATTATTCTTTTGTCAGTCCCATCTACCTTTTGTTATGGACAAAGAGAAAGTACCTTGTGGTGCTCCCCCACAGAGCACAGCACACTCACAATCCCCGGAACTATACCATCCCATACACATGCTAACACTGAGCAGCACAAATGCTAATTAGGGCACAGACACAGTCCTTACAGTGGTGGAGCCAAAAGGCCTAACAATCAATCAAACCATGTGCTCCAATTAAATATTCAAAACAACCAGATCTCTAGACAGGAACAGATCTACAACCACAGCTCTTATGAATGGACACTTATTGTTGCAGCAAACTAAATAAAATCATTGTAGTATACAGCATAAGCTGTTTTGTGGATAATTGTGTTTATAAATTTTATCCAAACCACTTTACAGAACGTCGAGGACACACATTTGAAACACGGGATTCCTCAGTGGGTATCCACCACCCCCAGATAGCCCCAGTCTATCCACTCAGCTACTGAGTATTTCATTCAGATTTAACTGTCCTAAAATAACACGCTTGAGTCCAGGAAAGAAAAACCTTCCATGAAAAACAAAGTGAGAAATAAGAGCGAGAAATTTACCAAAACTAATGACAGCTCGAATTGACTTCACAGCAAATCAAATTACAGGGAGATTATTGTATCCTCTCTCAGATGGTTTCCTAAATGAGGCCGTTATGTACACAATGAGATTAGCTGGAAGAAATGTGCTATTATTTTGGTGGCTCCAAGGAAACACAATAAATATCTCCTGAAGCTCATACAGAGATGTGTGTCATGCATCCGACTTAAAGGTCCAGTGTGTAGGATTTAGTGGCATCTAGCGGTGAAATTGCAGTTGGCATCCATTTGTATACCTCTCGCATCACTCTCCCGTTCCAAGAGCGTAGGAGAAACTACGGTGGCCGCGAAACTTGCGAACGGCCCTATCTAGAACCAGTGTTCTGTTTGGCCATTCTGGGCTACTGTAGAAACATGGCGGTACAACATGGTGGACTTTGTGAAATGGAATATTATATTCCATTAATGCCAACATTGTTACTTTACATATATAAAAAAAAACTATTGGTTTTTCAACCCCCTTTGGATGAGTTCAAGTGCTCACATTTACTTTACCACACAAGAGACATACTGTATTTGGAAATTTTAAACAAGCTGCATTGAATATGACACAAAATGCAAGTAAATTCATGCATATGCTCCCTCACATATTTGTGAATAATTTTACTCCTACGCATACTGTACTGTAAGAGCACACAAAAGGCAGTGGCATGTGTTCAGATAAATGCTGGAGCCAGACCCCATCCAAGGACATGTGAGGCTGTGTTCCAGACTGCCAGTGATGCCGTGTCAGATTAAGGAGACACAGGCTGCTGCTTCCCACAGGGCTGAATACAACAATGCTGGAGAGCTGCAGGAGGGAAGCCTTTGCTGTAGCTGGCATGCAGGCAACGCTTAGGGAAAAAAATCCCAGCACTACACATAACCAGGCGAAATTGTTTACAGGGCCAGTATACTCCGTCAGAACTGCATGGCGGATGGTTGAATATCTTCGGAAACGCCCTCCCCACACACCTTTCCAACATTGGATTAGCGGGGTGTTGTGTTCAACTAGTACTATAACTTTCGGAAACTGACAATGTAACATTGATACCAACTTTATGCCAAGATCGGCCAGTTGTGCGCAGGTGAGAAAGGAGCCAGGGTCTGAACTTCCTTCTCAAGTAAATGCAACACAATAAATGTCTTCCAGAAGAGATGGTCTGAAAATGTGCTTTGCTGGCTCCATCTAAATTATATCACGTCCCCCCTCTCTATGACGGCTGACTCTTCATGACGCCTTCCAGTGTGGGTGTTCAGAACAACTATAAACACTTGATTTCCGGTGTGGTCAGACAACATGTCGCCTTTATACTGAGGTTAATTTATACCAAAGTGTCTAAGGGCCAACTTATATCTGTATTTAGATTTAAAGCTGGCCAAGCTTTGGAATTTGAGGTTATTTTTAATCGCTCAAATTCCAGAGTATCTGCTCTCAAAAAATGGTTGAGAACACTTCTGATAACGAATGCATGTATAAATGGGATGTCCTTACTACCATGAAGTTTGTATAATGCACACAGCGTAATCAAGCATGACGCAGCTCTGAATTCTCGATACTGTTCTGACTAATCAGATAAGATGCAATTCAGGAATGTACTGGGAGAGGCCCTTCTTCGACCTTTGAGCTACTGCCTTGGGTAACCTTTGCAGTCACTCGTCCAGGGTGTATATTCAGTATCGAGGGTTTTTTTTTTTTGTCCAATTAGACTTTAGCATATAGGCATTGGTATCAAACTTCAATACCTTTTAGTACAGACTGAAACCTGGCAGTGGAGGTCTTTACTTATTCTTTGATGAGATAGTTCTTAAGTCTAAAATGTTGCCAGTTTTTGACAGTTATATTTAGGCAAAGTTCCTCTATGGTTGCTTGACAACATTGACAAATTCTTTTGTTTAAGAGTAACTTCAAACTAGATTTTGAAAGGACGAAAAACAAAGCTGCACTGACCTCTTTGGGTTGAACAGTTTGAAGAGCCTTTCAGATCAAAAAAAGTCCTGCGTTAAGACAACACATGGGGCTGCAATGGTGGGGGTGCGTTGCTGGTACCAACAAGACATGAAATATGATCCATAAAGTCAAGTTGAAGTAATAGATTAATGTGTTTAAAGGCTCGTCAGACACCAAAACACTGCACAACAGATTGTAATACCCACAGGCAGGATTTTACAACGACTGAAAGTTACCACAGCAGCAACTATTTTATCTTGTGTCACAACAATCCCGAGGTAAACAGCAGAAATACAGCGTTCACGTTACTAACTAATCCACCAGGAATGCACGCTTGCATGTATTCGTTTGGCCAACGCAGCACCTTGCTGGATGATTCTGAGTTGCAAGGTTTGACATTTTTGACAGATGATCATCCACAGCGGGAGTGCCAGCGCAATGGGAGCTCCAACAAAACAACGCAGGGTCGTTCCACGGTCTGTTGTACTGCGACCACACCCAGCTGAAATGTAGAGTGGTACTATAGTGCCACGCTACATCACTGCTGCACAGGGTGAGGAATAGCATGTCACAACTAGTTGGCAAGTGCGGTCAGATTATTAGACTGGGTGCAGTTATATATAAAAGCATGTTTATAAACCTCAGAATAATACATTTTGTTATCGGTATTGAAACTTGTGTCTCGTATCAGCACCAGTATCAAGGCTTTTCATATGATACACAGCCATATTAGTGAAACACATGAAAATACTAAAAAGCAGAGCTGAAACTATTTTCAAACAAAACATTTTTTTATTGATTAATCATTTAGGCTGTAAAATGTAATTTAAAAAAAATAGTAAAGCATGTCTATCAAAAATTTCCCTTCCGATAACATCCTTCCGACAAACAAATCCAAAAGGTCTTCAATTTACACTCAGTAAAAACAGAGAAAAGCAGCAAATCCTAACATTTGAAAATCTGAAACCTGTGAATGTTTGGCATTTGTGCCTGACAAATTACCTGAGCGAATTATCGAGCACCACAATGCTGTTGATGGCCATTGATCATTTCAGCACAAGAAATGCCTTCAGGTTACTATTGAGCATCTGCATTACAGTGTTTTAAAAGTTTTTTACATGGATTAAAACAGGAGCATGTGAAGTCTACAAGTTGAACTTGCTCATGCGATGAAAGCTAAAACCAGTGCCTGAAAGCTAAGTTGACAGACTTGCTCCGTAAACACTGGCCACAACCACAGGGAGATGAGAAGGTACCCGGGGCTGCAAACCATTACTGAAGCGTAACTCAGTCATTTCCCTGGCACACAGTCTGAAGCGCAGCTTGGTCTTATCTTCAGGGCAGCCTGCCATCTCTGCCAATCACAGTGAGTGAAGGGGGCCTGTGGTGGGGAGTGGGGGGATGAACTTCCTTCCGAACCCATTCATGCCATTGAGGCCACCTGCTGTGACTGTCAAAGGCTTAAAATGAGGCTGGGAGAGAGTAAGAGCCATCTTCAAGCTATAAAATAGAAGAGCTCTTCTTGTTCTCTGTGCCCACATCTCTGACTATGAAAATCTGAGGCTTCTCTTTCTGTTGTCAGAAAAATCCAATTTGTTTAATTTGCTAACATGTGAGTGTTTCGTGTTATGACCTTGCCGCTGTGGCACAAAATATTGGAAGCCTCTAATCAGCAAACTGTAATGATACTGTAGAGTCTCATTTGTGCCATGAGGACACTCGAGGAGTAGGATCCTTCATGTCTCTAGTTAAACTCAAGTCCCTGAACCTCGGCCAACACCACCTGTTAGTGCTCCTCACTCCTCTGCCAACAGCCCTCTCCTTTCCAGCTGTGTGTGTGTGTGTGTGTGTGTGTGTGTGTGTGTGTGTGTGTGTGTGTGTGTGTGTGTGTGTGTGTGAGTGTGAGGGAGACACGACTGTCCAGCCAACTGGGGCTGTACTAGCAGAGGGATTACCATGGAGGAGGATTACTGTGGCACCGCAGTATATAAGCACGCCAACAGACACATGCACAATCAGGGACAGTGAATAATATATGGACACACACACACCATTACAACAGCATCCGTGTACTTCATATCTTCTTACGCACATGGATTTTGTTGAGTGTGCAAATCTGGGAAGTAGAGTTGCACCACCACAATAAAAGCATGCAAGAAAGACTTGGAAACTACTGCAAAAGGCTTAAATTACAGAGATTTTGTCATTTTGGAAGCTCTGTTGTAATACAGTGAGTCTTGCAATAAAGGCCTATAACAGCTGAGGCCTACAGCAGCTGATTGTGTGTGTGTGTGTGTGTACGTGTGTGTGTGAGTGTGAGTGTGTGTGAGAGAGAGAGAGAAAAGAGAAAAGAGAGAGATTGGGTGAGGCAGTGAGAAAGGAGTAGGTGGTTAAAATTGATATGAAAGAGAGTCAAAAATTTGAAATGAGGCTATACAAGTTACAGAAAGGTGATTTGATATTCTGTTTATTTCACGGTGAAAATGCAGAAATATTGTTCCAGGACGGTTTGGGGAGCCTTTCCTCATTGTTTTATTTTCCCATCGACTGATGCAAGCACATACTCCTAAAGTTTGAGTCCTGGTTCAGGATCAACACCGAAACAGACTTTTTATTACAATGTAGCCTAAAACACAGAGGAAGCCCTCCTGATCGTCTTTTCCCAACTTTCTCCAAGTGTCACAGCACTACAAGGCCCTGCTCGCTCACTTCCAAGACAAAATGTGACTTTTTTTTTGGCGAGCACTTCTTACCTTTAAAGCGACCTTTGCAGTGTTGTACTTCGGCTACATGCGTCCTGAGATCTTTTTGTCCCACGTTTTTATTTCACGTCGACAATCCAAAGAAGTGGAATCAGCCGACACAAGCAGTCTCTAACGTGGAATCTCAGTCTTCCGTCTGTCCCATACCGATTAACTACTTCACCAGCCCAAAGTCCTCCGCTGGGATCCTTTATATTCCGTTAAAACGAGGACACGCCGCCAGCTGATGAAGACTGCTTAATATGGCGGGGTGAGAGCTAAGCAAAACAGTTAAAACATCCAGAAATCACCGCCTGCTGATAGGTCAGGGTTGCCCTGAAAGACATACAATAGCCGGACTACCACCGAGGACCCGACGAGGCCAAAGAAGCAATAATGCTGCGTTCAGGTACTCAGATTAGACTCGTACGTCTGGGATTCCCAGCTTCTATTGATCCTAAAATACAATTTAACACAGT